>NC_050451.1:98132241-98432241 GCF_903995425.1 Onychomys torridus
CAAAGGTTAAGGAAGCAGTGACAGGGTGCTGGCAGGTATCAGGTTTGTTTACTCTAAATATACATGAGGGGAGAGAAATGAATAAAGAGAAGAACTTCAGCTATTTTCCAGGAAATAAAAGTAATTTTAAAATCTATTTTTAAGGTACATTTTTTTCTTTTTTTTTTCATTCCTTTTTCCTCCTTTTGAATCTATTTTTAATACAATATATTCAGATTGCCGTCGTGCCTCCCTCTACTCCTCCCAATCTTCCCTTTCTCCCCTCTTCCCAGATCCACAGCTCCTCCTTCCCTTTCAGAAAACAGCAGCCCTTCCAGGGATATCAACTGATCACAGTGCAACAACATGCACAAAACCTCATGTCAAGGCTGGATGTAGCAACCCATTAGGAGGAAATAGGTCCCACAAAGAGGCCAAAGAGTGAGAGACATGCTTCACTACCACTCTAAGGAGTCCCACAAAATCCTGAGGCTAAACAACCATATCAACTATGCAGAGCACCTAGCACAGACCCATGAAGGCTCCGTGATTGCACCTTCAGTCTCTGTGAGCCCCTATGAGCCCTGCTGAGTTGATTCTGTGGGGCATGCTCTCCTGGAACCCTATGGCTCCTAAAACTCTTCCTTCCTGTGTTCCCCGCAGTTCCCAGAGCTCTGCCTAATGTCTTTCCTTGTCACTCTATCTGTTCCCATTAGCTGCTGGAAAAAGTCTCTCTGATGACAATTGGGCTAGGCAATGATAGATAAGTCCAGCAGAATATCATTAGGAACTGGAAGCTAGATGGCCCAGAGACCTAAGGTAGAACCAAACACTACTGGCCAATATACATAATGAAATGATTCCTAAAAGCCAGACATTTAATTAGGGACAATGAACTTCAAATAGATTTTCTGTTAATAATGTCTACTTTGACCATATATCTGAAATTTCATAGGAACATAAAAATACTCATGAGGGAAATTGGTCTGTAGTTCTCTTTCTTTGTTGCATCTTTGTTTGGTTTAGGAATCAGGGTAATTGTAGCCACATAGAAGGAGTTTGGTAATATTCCTTCTGCTTCTATTGTGTGGAACAATTTAAATAGTATTGATATTAAGTCTTCTTTGAAGATTGGTAGACTTCTGCACTGAAACCATCTGGTCCTGGGCATTTTTTGGTTGGGAGACTTTTAATAGCCAATTATATTTCCTTAGGGATTATGGAACTATTTAAATAGTTTATCTGGTTGATTTAACTAGGTATGTTGTACCTACTGTTAGTTTTTAAGCGGCACTAGGAACATGTCCCGAACACGACAAGACCACAGAAGAGTTTTATTAAAGAGGATAGAGGTGACAGGCCTGTGTGAAACACACGTGAGTGAGGAGATAAGGGGGCTCATGCAAGATGGCACCGGCTTTTTAAAGGTTGGGCCGCACATGTGTACAGGAACTCCAGTGGGTACTCCACGCATGCGCGTAGATTACATGGCTGCGCGCGTGTAAAGTCACAGAGTCCCGGTCCCTGGAAATAGTTAGGCGGTCCGCTGGGCAAGCCCAACTGTGTGGACATGTAATTCTCTATCACCTATCCAGAAAATTATCCATTTCTTTTAGATTTTCCAGTTTTGTGAGGTAGAGGTTTTTGAAGTATGACCTGATGATTCTCTCTCTCTCTCTCTCTCTCTCTCTCTCTCTCTCTCTCTCTCTCTCTTTTGGTTAGTTTGGATAGGGCTTGTCTATCTTGTTCATTTTCTCAAAGAACCAACTCTTTGTTTCATTAATTTTTTGTATTGTTCTCTTTGTTTCTATTTTATTCATTTCAGCTCTCAATTTGATTATTTCCTGGCATCTGTTCCTCCTGGGAGACTTTGCTTCTTGTTTTAGAGCTTTCAGGTGTGCTGTTAAGTCACTGGTGTGAGATTTCTCAAACTTCTTTATGTGGGCATTTAGTGCTACAAATTTTCCTCTTAGCACTGCTTTCATAGTGTCCCATAAGTTTGGTTATGTGGTATATTCATTTTCATTGATCTCTAGGAAATCTCTAATTTCCTTCTTTATTTCTTCCTTAACCCATTGGTGATTCACTTGAGCATTATTCAGTTTCCATGATATTGTAGGCTTTCTGGTGATCAGATGGCCAAACACCCTGTCGTGCTAGAACTCTCATCCAATGACTGATGGAAGCAGATGCAGAGATCCACGGCCAGGCCCCAGGCAGAGCTCCTGGAGTCCAATAGGTGAGAAAGAGGAGAGATTGTATGACTGAGAATTGTTGAGACCATGATTGGAAAAAGCACAGGGACAAATAGACAAACTGGTGGAAACACATGAATTATGAACCAATAGCTGAGGAGCCCCCAACTGGATCAAGCCCTCTGGATAAGTGATTCAATTGATTAGCTTGAACTGTTTGGGAGGCCCCCAGGCAGTGGGACCAGGACCTGTCCTTAGTGCATGAGCTGGCTGTTTGGAACCTGGGGCTTATGCAGGGACACTTTGCTCAGCCTGGAAGGAGGGGACTGGACCTGCCTGTACTTGAATCCATCAGGTTGAATTGAATCCCCAGGGGAGTTCTTGCCCTGGACGAGATGGGAATAGGGGGGCAGGCTGGGGAGGGGTGGGGGTGGGGGAGAATGGAGGACAGGGGAATCTGTGGCTGATATGTAAAATTAAATTAAATTATAAAATTAAAAATAGAATACCCTGAGAATTTTCAGATGTGTTGTCATAAAAGAAATCAATAAAATAAACATCACATTGATTTGATAAACAACTCACTTAGAAGTAAGATGAGAACAATGTGCTTAATATGTGTTGCTGTTTCCTTCTTTACAAAGTTGCTACCCTTTCTTTCCTATTCTCTCTCTCTCTCTCTCTCTCTCTCTCTCTCTCTCTCTCTCTCTGTGTGTGTGTGTGTGTGTGTGTGTGTGTGTGTTTATGTGTGTGTCTGTGAAGATCAAATATCAATCACAGAAGCCATTACTCAATAATTTTTCACCTTGTGTGTTGATTTTTGTTCGTATTGAGACAAGAACTCTCACTGTCCTAGAGCTCATTGATTATGCACACATTTAAAAAAAAACCTTGTAATTTATGCCATAAAACAGCATATCTATGATCAATTCTTGTGTTTTGGACTTTAATAAATGCCAATGGAACTACAAAAAATTTAATGGTCTATCTTCATTGAAAATCACATATAATAATTTCACTGAATAGACTTTGAAGTGTAGAGATTAGATCTAAATGTAATTTGTGATTCAGCAAAACAAAATCAAGCTAGTACTTAATTTCTGAATTATAAAAAATGTTTCCTGAAGTGTTAAATATTTATTGTGATGATATTTGAAAGTGGTGGCTGGGCTGGGGACAGAGTTTAGTGATAGATTGCCTGACTAGTATGCACAAAGCAATGTTTGAGCCCACACCACAAAAAAACAAAGAAAACAGAGTTCGTTAAATATAGACAAATTTAGAAACTGGATATTTGGACCACCTGATAGCAGCTTGTCACTGTGCATACACTAGTGAAATTTAGTTCTATTTAGAAACAGAGTTCACTGCTCGAAGGCAACACACACACAGACACACACACACACACACACACACACACACACACACACACACACACACACACACACACTTGGAGACACTCAGCTGCCAAGACAGGAAAATCATCAGCAGGAGGGCTCAGCATGTAGAAGTGATTGCCAGACAGGCCGACTGCAAGAAATAATACCAATAATAGTATTTTTAACTTTAGAATTAGACCTATTTACTGAATTTTTCTTCAGTAACAAAATGACTTTTTAATTGACCACATATTTCATTTGGCATAGAGAACTGCATGAACATATTTATCCTAATCATTTCTGTAATTTAAAACTTTAATATGGGAACTCAGTACAGTAACTATTAATCATAGTTAATTCAGAATCTTTTAAAGTTTATTTTTTCATGTAGTGCATGTTTTGCCTACAACGTATCTGTGCTACACTTGTATGCAGTGCTCTGTAGGTTAGAAGAGGGCATAGAAGCCCCTATGCCTAGAGTTACTGCTAATGTGAGTTACCATATGGTGTTGGGAATTGAATGCAGGTCTGGCGGAAGCGCCGCCAGCGCGCTTCAACTCTAAGCCTTCTCTCCAGCAACCAATACAGGAATTTGTAAAGTATTTACAAATTGAAAAACAAAAACAAAAACGAAAACTGATGCTATATTAGTTACTTGTCTATTGCTGGTAAGAGACACCATGACTGAAGCAACTTCTCAAAGAAAGCATTTCTTAGGGCTCCTAGTCTGTAAGTGTTAAGATCGCCACAGGAGAGGCATGGCAGCACCAGACAGGATTGGAAGGACAGTGTTTTCTAAGAGCTTACATCTGATCAACAGGCGTGAGACAGAAAGGGAGAGCCAACTGGGAATGGGGCAGGTTTTTTACAGCTAAAAGCCCACCCCAAGTGGCACAACTTCTCCAAAAAGACCACATGTCTTACTCCTTCAAAAACTGCTCCCCAACAGGGACCAAGCAAATATATGAGCATATGGGGACGTTCTCATTCAAATCACCAGAGACACCATGGAGGAAACAATGCAATTACAAACTGTTTAATTGTATTCCTGAGAAATGTTAATACAAATCAGAAGACAACAATGTCATGCAATCTTCAGTCCCTCGGGGACAACACTGGCTCAGAAATGGGAACTTTCTACTTGACAAACGATAGAAAAAGAAATCGCAGCATAATTTGAATACAAAATTCTTTCAACTTAATCCGTGAATTAAAAATAAGATAAAATACATGGCAATATGTGTTTATATAGTGATCTTTAAATTGACATGTGTGTAGTGCCTTAGCTTATAACCAAAGCTTAATTGTACAGATCAGCTTTCACCAATATTTTAATGGCATAAGTTTCTTCATGTTATGCAAGAATAGTCACTTCCCTCAGATGGTTTATGAACCCATATTTGTAGCACAAATGACAGTATTATTTTGTCTCATTGTTCTGAAAGAACACAACCAAGTTCTTCCAGCACAGACCCTCGATACGCTGAATGAGTAGTAAGTCGCATAGGACATGTGTGTGGTCCATTGAGGTCTTCCCTTTGGGGAATGTCTTGAGAATCGGTGAACACTTTCCCTTTGTTTCCGTTATAAACTATCTTGAACAGTTAAGTAATTTCACTGGACTTCATGGACTACTTTTTCCTGATAATCTTACGCTATACTCAAAATTAATAGATACTAAGAATGTTTTATGTTTATTAAAATCAATGAAAAAGGACACTGAAATTTTAGATTTTTATCATTATTTCAGAAACATTTTCTATGAAAGAAACTTGTTTATTTTAAGGGTTATTGTAGCATGTGACATTTGTTGTGGAAAATACTAAGATCTAACACTTTCTAATTAATTGACTTTTCATTCAGAGACAAAGCAATACAATTGACTGTAGGAAAATATGGTTTTATTTCATGGAAACTGCCTTCTATAATCCTACTTACTTTGATGGCTATTTGAAAAATCATTTAATTTTTTACTTCTGAGTTAGCCCTGAGACCTCAAAGTACCTCAGAGGTCCACAATGCACTGCTTTAGGATGCTGCAGTACAGAAAACACATCTGCTAAATTAAGACAAGGATTGTGTTTTCCTTTTTCATCCCCTCTTTATTGGGCTCTCAAAAACTTGAGGATTAGGGAGATTCAATCTTCCTAAAATCCTTTGGCTTACTGTGTACTCCAAAACCTGTCAGGCATCAGTCCACTGTGACTGAATTTGTCTTATGGCTGTAGTTAATGGGCTGCATGCCAAACTATTACCAATAGTGCAGCTAGAGCTCTGGCCTAACATGTGGTTGTCTTCATCAAAACCCCGTGTTTAATAAAGCATTCATGGCTATCACTCACTGAGATTAGTCGCCCTGCTGAGCCTGTCATTAACACTTTCATCACTTCTTTTAATGTCTATAATATTATTTTCAAATAATTCTTCCTACAAATGTATACCAAGGAAAGAACTGCTTAACCTGCTTTGTTTCTTGTCTAGAGGGGAGGCTTTGTTGTTTGAACCCCAGAAATTAAGTGAAGTAATTTTCTTTCTGTGTTTCTTCTGTCTTCTAAAGAAAAAAATGCCGATTGATCAAGTATCAGGGTCAATTCAAAAGCTGTTACTCTAAAGAAAGAGAACTTGCATGTCTGCACACAGAAAGGATTGCCCCCGAAAAAGCTTTGCTGCAAGCTGCTTAGTAAACTCATCAATAATTTGGATGCAGCCTAAAGCCTATCCGCACGTGGATGTTAGAAAGTGCTGACATATCAAAAAATAAATGCATTCTACTCTAACATACTCACAGAGCCTCAGCTTCAAAGTCAGGGTATGTGGAGGAGATAAAGTCCTTTCCAATCTCACAGGATTGTCTTTACTATACTAGGATGGCAAAGCTTGGAAAATAATTGAAATACCATTGAAAAGAGAGATTCTTTGCCTTCTGTTTTAAGATCTGTCTGCCTCCCTGTTCTCTCTCTTTCTCCTCTCTCTGTCTTTGTCTCTGTCTCTGTCTGTCTCTGTCTTTATCTCTCTCCTTTTCTCTCTCTTCTCATAGGAAAAATTTCTGATGTGCTCATTGGTTCATGAGATAAAAATAGAATTCAATCTCTACAATATGGCAAAAGCTAAATCTATGCTGTTTCCCTGACCCAAATGCTGAAAGATGTTTATTAGAAAAGCTACATTTGATACAATTCAGATAATTCTATCACTAGAATCCAGATAGCAAGGTTACATATTTTATCCTTTATTTCGTATTTCCCAGATCATTCCTAAATGAACTCTAAATGCATTGAAAACAAGTGGCATAGTTCTTTTTTTTTGCAAATACCTGGTTTGAGTTTGGTAAACCTTAACCATACTTCCTCAGGAAGGTCAATTAACATAATAGCATTTATCTAACTTTTGTGTTATTGGATGTGATGTCCTGCTCTTGTGTGATTTACTTAAAGTGGTTGTGTTGAAATCTTCGGAGTCAATGTGATGCAATTGGAAAGGGGTCTGGGAGGTAATTATGTCATGAAGGAGGGCACCCACCTGTGTGGAGTTAGTGCCCTTTAAAGAGACCACAGAAATCTCCTATCCTCCCCACCAGGGAGAGAAGATAAAAAGTCTATACACAGAAAACATCTATTTTCCCAGCTATTGAACTATCTGCTTCTGGGTCTTGGACTGGCTCCAGAGTCCTGAGGGTAGTTGTATTTTCCTTATAATTCGTTCCATCTGTGATTGGTTGCTATAGCAGCCTGAATGTACTAAGCCATTAATAGAATTTGTAAGACTTCAGCGAGCAGTGTCCTTCTTAGGCGAAGTTTGTGGTCTGCAAAATTTTCATCTTTTGACATAACAAAGTACCTAGACTCACTTTCAGATTAATTAAAATCATTCACATTTTGAGAAAAATCAATACCAGTCAAAATCTGTCTACAATAGAATGAAAAACAATTTAGAATTGTCCAGAAAGCTTTTCTAAATTTACCATTTTATGTCTTTTCCTTTGCTGATATTTTTACATCTGGAAGAATTATCCTGATATGTAGCAAGGATCTAAATGATAATAACCTGAATATACAGACACAATTATATAATAAAGATAACAACATTCTGTGTCATCAATTCATATCTCCTTAGTAAAACTACAAATTTTATTTCTAGGTTAATAGTAACTCTTGAAATGGAGAAAAATTTTAATAAAACACAAATTTGGATTGATTTCTAAAAATTAAAATAAGATGGCATTTTCCTATAACATACATCAGAAAATTCTATCAATAAATTTTATACACATTCTTCTGAGAAACGGCATGGAATAAGCAGTTGCAGGTCATCATTCTCAGTTGGAGCTAAGTGTGAGTGGAAAGAGAGGGCAAGCAGGTGCCTGTATGCTACATTAACCAAGTGACTCACAGGTAATGAAATGTAACACCTTCCAAACAGGAGGCTAATCACTAAATACATTGGCCTTGAACTGTTTCTATGTTTATCTCCTTTTGCTGTACGGCTAATTGCTTTAATAACTCAGAGCACAAAGCTTTGGGGAATAAAAGCAGCTATGGAGAAGTGTTCCACTCATTAGCAAAAGTAAAATGGTGATACTTAAAAGAAGCAAGTTTGTAGAAGGCAATTCATAACATATACATGTATATGATTTATAAGGTAATTTATAACATATATATATATATATAAATATATAAGGAAATTTATAGAGGGTCAATTTGTATTGTGATGATTAATTTATTTTCATAGATATTAGATACATTATGTTATAAACTACCTAGGACACATGCAGAGAATGTAATTAATTTGCTGTATTTTTAATTTCAGTTCAGATTTCAAAAGAAACTGGTGTCTAAGTAGAGAATATGACAATTCACTCAGCCTCCCCCTGACTTAATTATCCAGAATAACAAACATCAACACATTTTTGTTTAAAAAGTATCAGACCTTCCCTTCTTTCTGGAATTCACACTAATTCCCTTCAGCATGAGTAATATGAGAGGTTGCTGTGTTTGGCTCTTTCTTTACCTGGTTTAAACATAGATTGTTGTCTGTATTATTCTAACTCATTAATAAAATCAAGACTAGATAATTTTGAATATTTTCAAGAATAGAAATATAAAAAACAGAAATTACTTATATTTATAGAATAATCTTATATAATGTTATAGTGCTTACATACTTGGAAATACATGATAATAAATACAGTTTATAATGTATCAATTGAAAATAGGATGTAAGAAGTTGATGCTATGCAAACATATGTAAAACGATTTCAAATATATCAAAAATTATAGCAATGAAAACAAAAATAGAATACATTTGTGTTTAGCACATTTATATGAGTTCAGTTAGTTTAATTTCTAATATATCATTTATTTACAGCCATCATAAAATTTGTCAGAATGCATCCACTTAAAGTTACCACTTACTATTTAATATAAAATTTTGATTTTTTATAAGGGAAATTGTGTACTTGATCTTAAACAAAAATCTCAGAAGCAAAGGTGATTTTGACACAAATTCTAAACATATTTACTAAGTAAAAAATTTTGAGCGTAAAATATGAAACGTTTTGATTACATGACTACCAACAAATTAGGCTATTTAATAACTATAATTTGAGTAATCCTATCTTATTAGGTAATATTGAGAACTTAAGAGTATGCTCCAAAGTATTTTCACAATCTATAATTTGAAATTATTTAATTAAAACTGCAACAATAGCTAATTATTTATTTCTTTTCTGTACTTTGGACAAAGAAAAACATAGCTAAATTTTTCTAATTAAATCTAATGTTTTTAACTATTTCAGACCATGTAAGAAAATAACTCACATAATTAAGAAGCTAAAATGTTTACTGTTCATAATGCTGTAGGAATGCTCTATGGATCCTTGTAATCATTCTCTTCACTTGTACCAACCTCAAATGCACAATTCAATATAAAAAGAGCCATTTGTTACTTATTTTATATTTCATCCATTTTTAGCATTGCTTCCAAACAAAGAAAAATAAAAATTTACATTTCACCCAAGGTATTTTCTATGGAAAATAGTATTTTGTCATTTTTCTTCTTAGTTTCTTAGCAATGAGAGAAAATGCAGTCCTCTGCTGAATCTGTTTAGTGTTACTGGTATGTACATGGCTACTTGTAAAAACAATAATCAAAAAGGGGCCATAAATTCCAGAGGTAGTAAGGGGAGGAATGCTTGGAGAGGAAGGACAAGCAGGGGTAAGAGTTATGAAAGGGAATGGGAAAATGATCTAATTGTACTTTAATTAAAATGTTTCAAAAGAATTCACTGTCATGAAGTTTGACACATTTAAAAATGTGAGAAACAGGTGTATGTGCACAAGACATGGGAAAGGAGAGAGACAGAGGGAGGGAGGGAGACAGTAAGGCCAGGAGTTAGTTTATTGTCATGTGTTTTAGACGCTCTTTACTTTTGAGACAGGGTTTCTCGCTGACTGAAGGGTTCAGCAATTTAATTACACTGTCTGGGTAGCAAGTCCCCAGGATCATATTGTCTCTGCCTCCCCAGAGCTGGCATTGCTAATTTGCCACCATGACCCCTGTTTTCCTGTGAGTTCTGGGGAATCAAATTCAAGTCCTGAAGCTTATGCAGCTAGGAATTTGCTGTCTGAGCCCTCCCCACAGAACTGATCTTCAGAAGGTACAAGCAATTACTTAACACTTACTCATCATTTATTGCATTTGTGTATTAATTCCTCATTGATTGGTAATTAATAGAATATTTTGAAAGGTTAGCTTTTAGTTGCTTCTTGATTTGCATTTGACATTTTTATAAATCAATGTATACTTGCTTTTCCTTGGTATTATTAATCAGAGTATATATGCTTCTAAGAAAGCTGAATACAGCAGGTAACGATTCCACATTATAGAGTGAAAACATGAAGAAGGGAATGCTTCTCCACAAAGTGTTTTTGTTCTCTCTCTCTCTCTCTCTCTCTCTCTCTCTCTCTCTCTCTCTCTCTCCTTAAAGACACTGGCATCCTTCTCTAAATTTGTTACTGCTGTAGTACTAAGGGAGTCTAGTAACACACCAAAGTGTGTGATAGATTTAAGAGCATTTGAGATTTCATCTATGGGCAGATGAGAAGCTAATGGGAAATCCAGTGCCTTAAAAGTATCTAAGCTTTAGAGAGGGAAAGTTTTGAGGCTGGTTCAAACAAAAGTCAGGGAAAGTTGACTTCAATAGCTCACATTCTATATTAACCACTTTGTTACTGATAGTAATGACCTTTGCTAATGGTAAACCATTAAATGATAAAGAAAAAGCAAGTCCTTAGCACAGTGCCCCAGGCACTCAGTAAAATTCAATTGCCTCCCTTAACTCTTAGGTTTCAGTTTGCTTCTTTATTTAAACACTTCCATATTTAGAATCCTCTAGGCAACTTAATTACATTTAGTGTGTGCATGTTATCCTTTCAACTGTGTTCTTTGATTGCCCAGAACTGGCGGTCCTGGGTGCTCTAGTACAGAAATGTTTTGGTATTCTGATATCTGTTATTACGGAGATGTTTCTGTCAGTTACTAATAGTTCATTAGTATTTTGGATCAACAGCAATATTTCATAATGAATATTTTTGTTTACTGTTGAACACATTGAAACAAGTATATTTATTATCTAATGAGAAGGATCCCTGACTGCCCAATCTTACCATTTTTGTTCCTCTTCTATAATATCCAAATGGTAATTGTTAGCTCTGGATAATTCTCTTTAGGTAATTGCCTGATGCAGCAGGATATTTAAAATTAGTCAAAGTGTATTTTTTATCTTGTCTTTTTTTATTAAGTTGAACTTGTTAAATTGAGCCTTTTATCTAAATGGTATTTGCCACATTAATTACTATTGTATTTTGATTATCTACCAAAACCACAGAAGGTATAGGGAATTTCTATTTTATTTATTTGTTTGTTTGTTTATTTATTTATTTGGGATTTTTACCTATTATATGAAATATGCTTGTGCATTTATTCATGTATTTAAATGAATACATTAATAAGGAATAAAACATCTTTTGTTCATTGAGTTGAAACAACAAGGAAAACTATTGAATCAGAAGCTAATTCACTAAATGCACTTTATATCTGACTAAAAATAGATTGGATAGTAATAAATGACAAAGTTCATGTTGCTGTTACTATAGCTTTGTAAACATATTGTATTTTTCTGGTTTTACTTGGTTTGCTAGTTCTGATGCTGCTTTTCTTCACTATGAGACAGTGAGAAACTTTACATTGACCTTTCTATTCCAGACAATGCAGTTCACAACCAACAGGAAAAGTAATTTGGCCCACACTGATTTTATAAATTAGTCCAACTTTCATTGCTACTAGTATTTAATTTTCCTTTTTATATTTATTTGAGCTCAAAATTTCAGAAAATTGAAGATAAATACATATATATATATATATATATATATATATATATATATATATAATAAAGGAGAGAAGAGAATAGTCTATATTATACTTGATTTTACTTCACCATGAGAATAATGTGAAATATGGTAAATGACAAATCTTCAGAATTTAACTGGAGAATTTAATAGAAACAAGAGCAAAATTTTATTTATTAAAGTGTACAGAATGATACATTGTACTTGGTTGTAGACATTATTAACTCATTTGTATATATACACATATATGTATATGCATATATATGATATAGAGGATTTGGGGTCCATATCATACTATTTTAAATATTATTAAATTTTAATATTTTAAGTTGTTCTTATTGATATTTTAATTAGCCAAGTCCAATAGTGTAGCTAGAGTTTTTCTTTCCAGTCCCGCCAAGCCCCAGCTGTCTAGTAGCCCACTTATAAAATAAACACAGATGCTTATATTATTTGAACTGCTCAACCATTAGCTCAGGCCTACCATTGTCTAGCTCGTACTCCTATATTCAGCCCATTTCTGTTCATCTATATGTTGCCACGTGTTTCATGGCTTTACCTGCTGCCTTTACATGTTGTTCCCTGGACAGCAGGCTGGCGTCTCCTCTTGACTTCCACCTCCCACCCTCTCCTCTGTTTGTCCTGCCTATCCCATACTTCCTGCCTGGCTACTGGCCAATTAGCGTTTTATTTATTTACAACATACAGGACGTCCCACAGAAGAATAGTTTATTTGAGAGACCTGATACTATTTCTAAACATTTAATTTTTGTAGTATGATGAGGCCTAGTAAGAATATTATTATAGGCTTCACAAATGTAACAAGCTTTATTTTATGGCTCTCATCCGTGTAAAGATTTTGTTCGTTTTTCTCAAACCATAGCACCAAATGTATGTGTAAAGTTACATTAACTTTGTGATGCTGGAACATAAATTTGCCCAGCAAAAGTTAGTTTCAGTACAAAGCATCTGTGTTAGAGATGTGTGTGTGTGTGTGTGTGTGTGTGTGTGTGTGTGTGTGTGTGTGTTGTGGGCCACAAGAATATATTATAGAGATTCAGCTGGATATTAAAGCTATACCTAGAAATTTTAAGGCATTTTTCTAGAGAAAGCCATTTATCATAGAATATTTGGTGTTACTCAGTTTTTAATATTTTAGCTGTTTTCTGCTATGAAATTCTTGTATGCCCAAATAATACCAGACCATTTTGGCAAACAGCCAAACTTCTCAGATACTGATCCACTAGATAACTAATATACCTACAGTGCCAAGGAAACAATTATGCAGTAGATGCATACATAGCTTTGCCTTCAGGCCTAATGGCTTTCCCAGAGCAATTGACTTAGAACAAAGAACATTTTTGCATACCCATGTAGTTTAAGTTTTCCTGCCTGGCCCAGAGTCAGGACAAATCTCTCTTACCGGCCAGTCCCACAGTTGCTCAGACCCAACCAAGAAAGCACATAGAGACTTATATTGTTTACAAACTGTATGGCCGTGGCAGGCTTCTTGTTATCTACTTCTTCTATCTTAAATTAACCCATTTCTGTTAGTCTATACTTTGCCACATGGCTGTGGCTTACTGGTGTCTTTACATGTTGCTTCTCATGGCAGCGGCTGGCAGTGTCTCTCTCTGCCTCAGCCTTTACTTCCCAGAATTCTCTTCTCTCTTGTCCTGCCTATACTTCCTGCCTGGCCACTGGCCAATCAGCATTTTATTTATCAATATCCACAGCATACCCAGGTGGAGTAAAAGGTGGAATAAGATTCCTGGCCAGAGAGAATCATGGAGAGAAAGAACAAAACATTTTTTTCTGTAGAGGGTAGACAGTCTGCATGGCCAGGAAGAAGAGAGAAAGGCAGAGATTCTGTAGATGGTGAGTGAGTCAGATCTTTTGTAGAGTTTATCAGGGCCAGGGGTAAGGAGCTAGGAAGTATAAATGGAGGATGAAGGAACAGAAGACAAAGATGAGACCAAAAGCATAAGGCTTAATTATTACTAGGGCCATGAGGGGACAAAAAAAAATTTGTGCAGAGAGGAACTGAGACTGTTTTAGATTATGTGCTGAAGAAAGTGTGTGTGTGTGTGTGTGTGTGTGTGTGTGTGTGTGTATTAGTGTGTATATTTGCATACACAGAGAGTTAAGCAGAATCTGAATGCTGAGGAAAAAAACAAATAATTTTGAAAAAGATAATGATCTAGTCAAGCAAAAACTACATTCAAAATCATGAAGGTAAAATATTAGATGATACAGACATGTTTTGGTATAGATTATCAAGGTAAAATAAAGAAACAAATGAATGAATCAGTGAAGAGTCAGGTCACATTGTCTTTTTTGTACATGGGCTTATTTCCATTGTAAAGAAACTTTTTCATAGAATTCTGTTTAACAAAATCGGTAATATATTTTACTTTACAACGAAGCCAATGTAAATATTACTAAGTTAAGCTATGGTAATACTGGATTAGATTTAAGTAAAGGATTTGCATGAATCATTGTCAAATGTCATAGTCTCTGACTAAATAATAAGGCTTATATATACATGTGAAGAAAAGAGGTATAAAAGAACAAAAAATCAATTTAATCTTTTGGGGGTGTGATTTATCCACTAAGACATAAAACAGGGTTAATAACAAATGATATATAAAGTGAAAGAATGATTGAAAAATGGTTTCCATCTGAATAGAGTATTAAAATGGTGGTACTAGCTATGTTTATGAAGATTTTGAGCAGAGGCCTGAAAATCGGTAGTTTGTGGTTGCCATATTAATTATTTTTTTAAACAGAGAAGTGTGGTAACACTGTGTCCCCCAATATATTGTGTACCCTAATAAACTTATCTGGGGCCAGAGAACAGAACAGCCACTACATAGATATAGAGGCCAGTCATAAACAAAAGTCAGGTAGTGGTTACACATGCCCTTAATCCAATCACATGGCAAGCAGAGTCTCTGTGTGTCCAAGGACACACTAGGGAACAAGGATGGTGACACATTGCCTTTAATCCCAGTACCAACCACAGAGACCTGGAGGTCTGTACAGACAGGCAGTGACAAAGAAGTGAGGTAGCTGGAGTAAGAGCCAATGAGAGGGCAGAACAGCAAGGCAATAAAGGTGCTGGTTAGACAGGAAGAAGCTCTCACTTGGGAAGCTACAGCAACGTGATGAGCTAAGGTTAGCTGGTAGCTCTCAGTATTTCTCTGATCTCTATGGCTTTCACCCATGTATTTGGCTTTGTGTTTGTTACTTAATAAGACTATTTAGAAATTTGTCTAAAACATACTTCGTGACTTGAGATAACTGGACTCTATTCCCTATCAAACTTTACCTGTACATAATTCTCTTCTTATGCTATCCTTCCCTATGTGAATATTCTGGACTCCATTTCCTAGTAAACTCTGTTTCCATCCAGGCATTGTATCTTCTGTATCTTCTTTAAGCTAAAATATCCATATACTGATAACTGAGCAATGATTATTTACCTAAATTCTACTCTGATACATTTTCAATATATAATGAAGGCTATATGATTCTTCAACATAATGCAATTAAATAAAATTTAGGACAGAACTTGTCCCTTTAAAACAAAAATGAAGTATAACAAAAGCAAAATAATTACATAAGCAACAAAACCCAACTTTACTGAATTCATCCATTACTTCATTATATGCTGAACACATTCTGAGTTAGGTGTGGTGACACACCACAATACTCTGGGGAATGAGACAGGAAGATGAATTATTCACAGTTATATTGGATAGCACACTGACAGTGTGGCCAATCAGAACTAAACAGCTAGACCTTGAGACAAAAGAATCATAAAAACAAAATCAAGGAAGAAAAACCCAAAAACACAGAACACATTTTGAGATTACATGTTCTGTGAAGGTCTTTTGCTGCAAAAGTATTTTGAAATAGTAGTTAAAAAAGTGGTAGAAGTGAGTGAGCTTTACATATTGATTTACAAAGGATTAAAATAATTGAAAAATTGATTTATCATTTTTCTGTCACTTATTTATTACTGATTTAAGATTGCAAAGAAGTAACTATATGTGATAGCATGTATCAGTCTCTAACAGTGCTAAAAGTAAGATGAATTTAATTGAACAAATAATTCTTGAGGTAATAATTTATTCTCCATTGGTTATTGAACTTCTTTTTATCAACAATTCTGTCTTTTTCTAAGCATTTCAGTCTTTCAAATTCTCTTTGAACTAGCACTGCATCATATTATATCTCTTTCATATGCTAGAATTGGTGATGCATGGTCAATTTATATTAGTGATAGTGTGGTTTGACTGTCTTAGGTGAATATTTTAACAGTTTTCAACATTTCTTTTATTCTCTATGTTGAGATTTCACCATCACATATTCCTTTGCTTATATTCTACCATTTTGAAGCAATATTTTTCATTATAAAAGTCATTATGTTTATCCCCAAAGTTTTAACTTAGAATATGTGAACTATCCAGCAAGAGTGTACAAGTAATTTCTAAATTATCCATCAGGCAAGTGAGGCTTCACTTATAAAAGATACCTTTTATTCTTGCCTATTTTAAACCGATCAGCAGATTGCAGAAAAGACAGAATCTAAAAGAATGGGAATAGAGGAAATTTTACATCTTGACAATGCCAACCTCCTGGGGATATTATTTGTGTTCAGATTCACTTCACCATGAACCACTATTTTTTGAATGCAGATAATTCATTTTCTTTCTTCCTCTCACCTGACAGCCATCTTTTTCTTCCCTAAAGCTAAATACAGGAAATTATTCAGAAAATACAATCATACCAGCACTTTCCCATTTTCTAGCACAGCAAGGCATTCAGTATGTGTGCATGGTTTGTCTATGTCTGTGTGTCTATTTGAGAATATATTAGCTGTTGTAAACTCAATTGAATTTAAAACTACCTAGTAGGTTGAAATACAATTCTCTCTCTCTCTCTCTCTCTCTCTCTCTCTCTCTCTCTCTCTGTGTGTGTGTGTGTGTGTGTGTGTGTGTGTTTCTGTGTGGTGTGTGTATGTGTATGTGTGTGTTAAAGAGGAAGAAAGATATGTCCTCTAATGCTGGTGACACTATTTCATGGACGGGAAGACTAAATAAAAGAGGAAAAGAAGAAAAAGAACCAAGTGCTGGCCTTCCCTGCTTCTGCATTATAACCCACAAGTATGATGACTGACTGTGCAGTCATCCATTTCCTGGTATGATAGACAGAATTATGATTAGTATCTTTCAAAATGACATTAGTCCTTGTGTATATTAGTCATTAATCTCTGGAGAAATAGAAGCTAATTTGGGATGGCTCAACATTATTTTGTTTTCAAATTTCCTATATTAGGAAAGCAACACATTTTTTTGTCATTTTGAATTTTGACATTTATTTACTGAGTATATAATTTATAATGCAGCATTTGCATGTCAAACACAATCATGCAGTCATGAGAACTAGTCAATGCCCCTCTAAGGTGCAGCATGCTGCTAATCTGGCAGTATCACAAATTTGGGTTTATTTATGAATTTACAACTTATATTTCCAGTCCACAACAGGCTTATTAGAATGCTGTTTGTAAGTTGTAAAAATTAAGTGAAATATTCAAAGCTACTAAGCTAAAGTGTTTTAAAAATATTTTTATTATTCAAAACAAATTTTAAACTTAAATATATTTTAATGACGTTTTTCTCCTCCCCCAAGTTTGTCCAGGTCATCCCCTTCTCCTTACCTACCCAACGTTAACTTCTTTCCCTAAAAGAAACCAAACACTCAGTACAACAACAAAATGAACAAAATCTAGAAAATAAAATACATTTCCAAAACAAAAATAGAAACAACAATAAAAACCCATCAAACTAAAATCAGAGAAACACACACACACACACACACACACACACACACACACACACACACGCACCTTATAGTAAGTACATCATTTCTTGGTCAGTTGCTCCTGAAGATGAGATCTGCCCTGGAATGATTGATATACCTAGTGCCATTCCACTGGAGAAAACTGATTTTCTCTCCCCCATCAGGTTTAAATGATAGTTCCATTATTAGTCTTTATCCAAGTGGCTATGTTTACAATCCTTCATATTTTTAAAAAAATACAACGAAATAAAATATATGACAAAAAAAAAAACCCTATTACATTGAAATCAGACAAGACATAAATAAAAGAGCTCGAGAGGAGCCAGAGTCAGAAACCCACTCATTTACACACTCAATGATACTAAAGTGAAATTGGAATCCACGAACACGAACCTGAAACTCATAGTATCAGTGCAGAGAACCTGGTGCAGTCTGGTGCATGCTGCTTCAGTCTCTCTGAGTTTGTATGATCTTGGCTAACCCTGATTTAGAAGGCCTTGGTTTCCAGTTTGTTCTCCAGCCCCTCTGGCTTTTACACCCCTCTGCCTCCTCTTCTGTTGAGTCCCCTGAGTTTTCGGGGGTGGGGGATTTGATGGGGACATCTCATTTAGGACAGAGTGTTCCAAGGACTCTAACTCTGGCTGTGTATCTCTATATCTGTTCCAGTCTGATGAGGTAGAAGAAGGTACTGCTTCCCTGTCCAGAGTCTGGGCTATATTTCATAGTTTAACCCGGCGAATGATGTGAAGCCATTAGAATATGCCTGCATGTTGGGAAATGAGAGGAAAGGGAGGGGCTGGCACGGAGGGAGGCGGGAGAAAGGGAAGAGAGGGGCATTTTAAGAAACTCTAGCAAAATTTAAGAAATGAAAATTTACAGATTGTACAGCAACCCAGAAGGCTAAAAAATAAGGCAAGAGTTAATTGTTTATGTTCTGCTCTTGAATCTGAAGTCTGCAAGTTGGAAATGTATCCATGGTTTCTACGTTATGGACGTTATGGAGAAACCTCAGTTGTTGTTTTTAAAGGCTGTGCAACATACACACATATGTGCATGCACTCAAAAGCACACATGCATATGCATACAAAATTTGCTTTATTTATATGTTTTATTCTACTGATGGATTTATTCAAAATGTCTAAAATATGATTATATCAATCTTTAAATTAGTACTTAGCCAAATGATTCTTTCCAACTAAATCACTTATTAACAATCTGTCCTGTCTAGCTTTATATCATTTTGACATAAGCTGAAGTCGTTTTCTAAGAGGTTACCTCAACAGGTTGGTGTATTGTCAAAACTATGGTGCATTTACTTGACTTATCATTGATTCAAGAGGGTCCAGCTCACTATGGGCAATGCCACCCCACTTGGTTGTTCTGGTGCTAGAAAAGCAGGATGAGAAAGCCACAGGGGAAAGCCTGTAAGCAGCATTCATCTATGGCATCTGCATGAGATTTTACCACCAGTCTTCCTCCTGGAGTTCCTGTGCTGACTTCCCAGGATGATGTAAGATGAAGTAAACCCTTTTCTCTAAATTTTGCTTTTGGTCATGGTGTTTATTACAACAATACAAATCTACCCAAGATGCCATCATAATGATGTGTATTTTTAAATCAATGTGTTAAAAAATCAGTTCAAGAGCTATAATTAATTTTCACATGAGAGCATCCAGGCAATGGAATTTAAACCTGAAATGTTCTCCTATGTTTAAATATCTGCTTATTAAATTGATTTGTGATTAACTTTATTTAATTATGTGTGAGCAAGCAACTAGAAATTAAATTCATATCTTGATTCACCCTCCATATATTTTGTCAAGAATTTGTCTCATCAGTAACATTATTTATGACTTTATAATGCTTTCAATTTCATAGTATCAACAATTTATCTTGATGGTGAGCAGCTATGACTTGTCTTGAATATAGGAAAGTGCTATGAAATTATTATCTATGGCTGATATATCTAATGAGTTCTCAGTACATTCCTCTAAACTTCATTTTGGGTATACTAAGAAATATTATTTTATGAATTTTAGTTTAAAAAACCATTAAGCTCTTAAGTGTCCATGTACTACCAAATATTATTGTGTAACCTTTTGGAACAAATGCAGTAACTTCCTCCAAAGTTTTTGTATCTCCATAAATGTACTTTCTCTGTAGTATACAGCTTTACAATAAATTAATTCATGTTAAATTAAATGGTATTGAGAAGAAAGTTACTTAACACTTAGTTTTGATTGATGAATCACCTACATTAATACTTGTACTGTGAGTAGCATATTACCCTTTTTATTTACAAAGAAAATATGTTTATATGCATGAATTTGCAATCATATTATTACATTAGAAGAAACATATGAAATTATTTAAAATGTAACTATTTCAAAAGTCTACTGATTCATCAGAACATTAACTTTTATTTTTAAATTTTGTACAAATAATGTTTATCAAATAAATGTTTGCATATCCTATAGAAATAAAAGTATAGCGCAATATTTGTAGTTTGACTTATCTCTGTATGTGACATCTTGGGTCTATAAATGAATGAATTTTTAAATGATTTGTTACATCATAAGATGAATTGATTAGAAATTTGTGTTGAATATTTTTCTATCAAATAAAATGTTCATGATAAACATGACAAAATATGCTTGTCCTTATTGAGCTATATTTCTACAGGATAGACAAAGATGGGGTACATAAATTTTCAGGAAAAAAGTAACACAGAAAGAAACATAGTTAATATTAGCATCGTAAACACCTATGGACTTATTTAGAATTTTGGAACAAGAAGTTTCAAAGAAGGAGATGCTTCATGAAAGAGTTGACATTTGAAGAAACATTTGAAAGAGCTAGGGAACATAATTTGGCAGCAAACAAGAGAATAGTCTTCTTGGTAGAAGCACACACCCACAAAACCAAGAGTTCGGTAGAGGTTAAGACTAGTGTGACTGTCCTGAGTACTGAGAAATAAAGGGAGAGCATAAAGACTGCGTGGATCACAGTGTAAATTTTACTAATTCCTTTATTTAAGAGGACAACCTGCCCCCCGCCAAAAGTAACAGAATTGAAACAAAATACAAAGCCTATCCATAACTTTAAAGAAGTAATTAATGCACATGTGTTTTAACTTTAATATCAACACTACTTTGATAATATGGGAAGAGCACCTCAATGAGGAATTATTTCTACTAGGTTGGCTTGAGATCAGGTCTCTCGTAGATTGTCTAGACTGTGAGTTTATTTAGAAGATACACTCCTCTGTGGGCACAATCTTTTTCCAAGCACAATGTCAAGAAAGAGAACACAGGCTGAAATTAGAGAAGACGGGAGCATCCAGGTCGTTTGTTTCTCTTGGCTCTTGATTATGGATGTGGTATAAGCAGCTATCTAAGCTCCTGCCTCACTGAGTTCTTAGCAATGACAACTAGAATTATAAGACAAAATAAACTATTACTTCTCTAAGTTGCTTTTATTGAGTGCATTTTTTTACTACAGTTGCAGAAATGGAATGCATCTCTTACATTTAATGTAGTTTTCTTGTAATATGTTTTTATGTATATGTATTAGGTATGCCATTTATCTAAGATTGTCCACTCAGTATTTGATCATTTTTAATATACATTCAAACTTTTTAAGTTAAAAACAGCATTCCCCCCAAAATTATTGTCTGAAATAATATAGATCATATAAGTACAACTAAAATTGAAATAAATGAATGAATTCATTGATAAATATTCTAATAAAGAAAACCAAACTAGTCAATCAGTCATAATAATAGTTGATAATGGAACATAGTGATAAATGCATAGCATGCTTACTTTCTTGAATAATTATGAAACTAGATGAATTAGTAGTGCTTATTTTTATAATTATGAGTAAATATTTGTTTTGAGTGACAGCAAAACCAAGATTCAATGGGGACATTGACTTACTTCCTGATGGGTCAAATGACACACGGAAAGTAGTTAGAATGAAAAGAGTTACTTACTGGCATTGTCAGAGTTACTTTGCTATTTCTGTGAAGAGACATCATGATCAAGGCCACTTTAAAGTGAAGTTTTTACTTGGAATTTGACTTACAGTTTGAGAGGATGAGTCCATGAGTGTCACACACAGCAGGCAGGCATGTATAGGAGACACTGATAAAAAGTCCATTATTCTATATGTGTTATAAACCCCTCCACACACAAGCACACCTTATCTCACTTCATAACAGAAGAGAGGCAATGTGGTGATTATGTAATTATCTTGTGATACAATCCAAGTTTTTAAAGAAAGGCCTACTGTAGACAGAAGTTTCTGTCCTGCTCCATCCCACAGCTATTCACTCCAAATAAATACACAGAGGCTTATATTAAATATAAACTGGTTGGCCTATTGCTCAGGATTATAACTAACTAGCTCTTATGCTTTAATTAACCCATACTTCTTGTCTATAGTTAGCCATGTGGCTTGGAACCTTTTCTCAGTCCAGCATTTGCATCTCACTTCTTCTGCTTCTGGATGGTGACTCCCTCTCTGGTCATCCCATCTATACTTCCTGCCTGGCTACAAGCCAATCAATGTTGTATTAAACCAATAAGAGTGACAAATCTTTACAGTGTACAAGAGTATTATTCCACAGCAATGTACAAAGTTTGTTTTATATAATTTCTCTTAATTTTATTCTTATAGGATATTTATATTCCATAAGACATGGGGAAATTTATAGTTGTTTCTCCAGTTTAGTATTGTGGAAAGTTTGCCAGATATGAGTGTTTCTCTCTGACACCAAAATTTTAATGTTCATAGATCTTTCTTCTATTTTATTAGAAGCCAATGTTCAAAGTTTTATTTAGGACTCATATAAATTAATTATACATACACTTACCAAATATTTAAGCATAATTATAATTCTTCTTGAACCTTAGAGAAATGCCATTTTATTATGTAAGAAATTGCTATTAATGTTATTGGTTTCCTTTTCCTTATTACTGAAAATGAAATAGAGCAGTAATTTGAATCTCAAAAATGAAAGTATTTTGCTACAATTCTGAGTTTGACTATTTTCCATATGCTATGTGGTAATGGATTGATCTGTCAGGGTAGTTCTATAGGGAAGTGGTAGAAGCTTCATTAGAACATTCTAGAAGATATTATGTCATCTGACATAAGTATATGATAGAATACAAACTCATGGCTCAGTATTCTTCTGGTTTCTTCCTAAAAGTAAGTGAAATGATTTTTCCAGTCCTTGTTTCCACTCTGTAAGACAAAGTTTGTCTGTATCATAAGGTATTTCTATTTTAGGTTTTGATGAGTTGCCATACTCACTTCAAAGGGATATAAATGTGCCCATACTTAGATTTTAAAGGTATATTGGATTTCACTTTTATGAAATAAAACTGAAAACATGAAACTGTATACTCTACTCATACAAAACATAGTATTTCCAAAGAGTTATGTCAAATCTAAGTAAATAGGTTCTTGACATGAAATATGATCTAAAAAAATTATACAACTCTAGAAATTCAAGAATTTTTGTTTTCTTTACTCATTCTACATCAATTATTTAATAAAAAAATTCAATAGGTTGACTGTCTATAGCAACATAAGTAGGTAACATGCTAATAACTTAAAAATTAGAAGTGACTTTATCAAAATCAGATAACACTAAAAGCCTATACTTCATACTGAAAACATAAGATATCAAAATTATTTCAATTGAAAGTTTTTATTACTCTTGACAGAAATTCTGCTACAATTAATATTCTTGGTTTTCTTTCTATACAGAAACAGTGCAATTATTCCCTCATTGTGTGTTTGTTAGTAACAATATACTAAAAGATAAAGAGAAATTATGGTCTTTCAAATGTGTGTACCATGATTACAATATTAATGGAATTGTCTATTGCCATAGCCTATAATTCCTTATGTTTTCTCACACTATTTGAACATCTGATTTGTTATGATCCATGTGCCATCTTTTGACCCATGACTTATAACTCTAAGAAATATTAGAATGTCTGAGACCCATCCAGACATCATTGTAACTTCTACTTCAAGTTCTGCTTATGTGCAGAAAACACTATGTATCATTCTTCATGCATCAGGGAAACACATGATCTTGCACTCCAGAATTTTATCAGTAACATAAGCCTTAACTTGGTATTGTCTTACTGTTATCTAAATTTTATTGCCGAGAAGCCAGTTTGATGGGGTTCCTGAAAATCTGCATTTGAATATTCATTACTTTCGATAATTTAAGCATGGCCATGATCATCATCACCCTGATAGTGAGATAACAGCATTAGTTAGTATTACTTTGACAGAAATTGTTATGTCAGGTGATTTCTACCAGATACAATATGAAAATCAGCCATAAATTTGTATGTATTTATATGAGAATATAAACAAAGAACCACTCACAAAATCTTATCATGAGTAATGGCTCAACATTCTTTCATGTCTCTGGTGTTTTACATTAAATTTATTTACTTAATGGAAACTTCCATTTTGTTTCTAATGTTATTTTTTTTAAGTCTTTTGCTAAGCAATTGATGAAGACTTTCTCCATTTCTTGTTTTCCTTTTGCAGGCAATCCATTTGGTTATGTTGTAAAATACTTTTAAGAGACATGATATTACCATATCTACCTTCAGATTATAACTCAACATATTTCTTACAAGGCAATTCAAACATTTCTTAACAGTTCTTTTCAGTTTCTACTTTTTGTTCTCTTATGGATCATTTTTTACTTAACAATGTGGTCTCTTTAAACTGAAATCCAGAACATGAAGGTCTGACATCAAATCATGTACTTACTTTTTTTGAACTTTGAACAAATGGCAAAGCCTGTCCTATAAATAGCTGTGTCCTATATCCTGTAGTTCCTACCTCCCTGTCTTTTAAACCATGCCCTAGTGTTCAAAATATACTCAGGTCCTTCAGTCTCTATCTCGACTTTAATGTGAGAATGTCTGTGTTGCTATTTCTGATATTTTCCTTCATCACATAGCTACATTTCATGATTATTTCAGTTACTCATGATGCCACATCAGAGAAATTTTTAACCTCACCAATTTGTTCATTTCCTAGCACCCAACCTTTATTTCTTGCTTTAGGAATCCATAAAGTCAAATTCTATATTGTATATCAGCATGAATTTTAGAACAAACTTAATTGTTGCTGTGCTTCTAATTCAGAATACACTTTCCTTAAAATTCTACTTCATTTCATTGTCACTTACTACTCTAATTATTCTTGAAATCCTTCTTCTTTATAGATAAAAATGACCTAATCTTTATTGGGTGCTTTAAAAGTTTTCCTTCCATCTGGTTGTACCTGTTACTGTTCCTTTATTAGTTTTTATATAGTTGATTTTTTAAATGGTGATTTTTAACTCACAATTTATTGATCAATTATAAATCAATATATTACTTACTGATAAAATAACAAGAATGGGGCATGGCAGCCTGTGGTGGTATTGTGTTCCCCGAAATATTGTGTATTCCCCAAAACAAACTTATCTGGGGTCAGAGAACAGGAAGGCCACAATATTAAACATGAGAATAGACAGTGGTAGCACATGCCTTTAATCCTAGCACTCGGGAGGCAGAGCCAGGTGGATCTCTGTGAGTTTAAGGCCACATTGGAAACAGCCAGGCATGGTGACTCACACCTTTAATCCCAGAAAGAGAGCCTTTAATCCCAGGGAGTGATGGCAGAGAACAGAAAAGAAATATAAGGCATGAAAAACAGGCACTAGAGCTAGTTAAGCATTTGGCTGGTTAAGCTTTTAAGCTTTGGAGCAGCTTTTCAGCTGAGAGCCATTGGGATGAGGACACAGAAGCTTGAAGTCTGAGTAAACATGTCCAGCTGAGGAACTGGCGAGGTGAGGAAACTGTGGCTTGTTCTGCTTCTCTGATCTTCCAGCATTTACCCCAATAAGTGGCCTCGGGTTTGATTTTTATTAATAAGACCTGGTAATATTCCTGATACAGCAGCCTGTGTCCATAATCCTAGAGTTCTTGAAGAGGAGAGAAAATACTGATTTACTACTTCAAGAATCATCCTTTCCTATAAAATGAGACTCTATTACAAACATTATATAACTCAGACCATAGACATAGTAATAAAATGATACAGAATGACTGCTATACTCATATATCAGGATAGTTTTAACCCTCACCAGCAATGTTTCTACAGTGAGTTTATATAACAATACTAAAAACATTAACCTTTCTTTTTGTTTTGTTTTCTGTTTCAAGTCAGGCTATCTCTGTGTAGCCATGGATGTCCTGGAACTTGCCTTGTACACCAAGCTGGGCCCTAACTCAGAGATCCACCTGCCTCTGCCTCCCAACTGCTGCAACTAAGGTCATCACCATTATTGTCTGGCTAACATTAACCGTCTAGAATCAGTTACTCTAATACATTGACATGTAGAGATACCTTATAGCTTTCATTTCTCTTCCCTGACAATGGAATTCTGATGTTTTTCTTTTACCACCATTGCCTGGAAAACTCTTACTGGATCACTTTAATTGTGATAAATGCAGTATATTTATCTGTCTCTAGACTCATTGTTCTAATCATAATGATTAGGCTAAATTGTTAAATTTCTATCACTTGTGCCACTGTTCATACATTTCATTTAAACTTAATTAAGTTTTACTTGTCATAAATAAGAACATTTACTCCAAAAATTTGACTTGTATGACATCTGTCATTACATTATTTTTGCTTGCTCCTAGTAATTAATTATAGCATTAGCATAATCGAAAACTATAAATAATTTTATAATGCTTGCTGACATTATATCCCAAAAGTTACACCATTTTCTACAAATGCTACCTGTATATTCCATCTGTAAATAATCTTCATCATTTCTCTCATGTTCTATAAATGTGGAATACTACAATTTCATTCATACAAAAATGATAATTTATTTGGCTAATTCAAGGAAAACTAGTACTACTCGGACTTGTGGCTTATGTAGCAATCATGTGTTCTTACTCAATAAGAATTATGAAATTATATTATATATAATATATTAAATTTTATTATTATAATTATGAAAAGAAATGGTTATAATTCTTATACTCCCACTTTAGTGAACCTACACTGTGGTGTTAGTGTGTCCCACAATACATTGTGCACCTTAATAAACTTCTCTGGGGTCTGAGAACAGACAGCCACTAGACAGACATAGAGGCCAGAAAAAGGTAGCACACCCACTTTTAATCCTATCACTTGGGAGGCAGAGATCCATTCAGATCTCTGTGAGGTCAGGGCCACAGTGGAAACTGCCAGGTATGTTGACTTATACCTTTAATCTCAGGAAGTGATGGCAGGAAGCGTAAAGGTATATAAGGAATGAATACCAGGAAGTAAGTTTGTTAAGCTATTCAGTGTTTAGCAGCACTTCAGCTGAGATCCATTCAGATGAGGACACAGAAGCCACCAGTTTGTGGAAAGAAGATCAACCGAGGAATTGGCAAGGTGAGATCAGATGTGACTTGTTTCACTTCCTTGATCTTTCATAATTTATCCTGATAGCTGGCATTGAGGTTTTTTGGGTTTTGTTGTTGTTTGTTTGTTTTATTAATAAGACCATTTAAAATTTGTGTTACACTACACTGCTAGAGAGAGTAACAACTGTCAAATATGCACATTCAAGTAGACAGAAATTGTTGGATAATTGAAGTCACAGATTTGTTGACACTGTCAAGCAAATAGAGAGAAACCAGTCAATTAGCTTAAATGTTGTTTTGGTAAAACTTTTTAGTTCAGGTATTTGCAAAACAAAATAAAGGAATTATTTTCTATATATAAAAACAGTTATGTGAAGTAATTTGTTGGGGATGTCTTTCTCTATGCTGTGAATGTGTTGCTCTGATTGATTAATAAATAAAATACTGATTAGCCTGTAGCCAGACAGGAAATATAGCATAGGTAGGAATAGCAGAGAGGAGAATTCTGGGAAGTGGAAGGCTGAGTCAGGAAACGCTGCCAGCTCCTGCCATGAGAAACAATATGTGAAAGCAGAACTGGGAAAAGGTACCAAGCTTTTCACATAGCTAAACATAAATAAGAATTATGGGTTAGTCTAAATGTAAGAGCTAGTCAGTGGTAGGCCTGAGCCACACAGTTTTAATTAATATAAGTCTCTGTGTGTTTACTTGGGGGACGCTAGTGGGAGAGATTTGTCCCTATTGCCGGCAGGCTGGGACACAGGTAAACTTCAGCTACAGTAATTCAAGGTTATTTTCTCTGTAATAAATGACTGACCTTCATAGGCTTTTTCTTCTCTTTCTGAATGACATAAGTAAGTAGGCACTCCTGATATTACTAATTAAAAGTAAGATTATTAACTTACAAACTTTTATGTATACACATGTATGCTTACATAGATATACTAGTGATGCCACTGTTTACTTCTTGACAAAAGTGACAAAAAGTTGGAGCAAATTCATTTAACTAAAGAGGAAATATTTCTGCAGCAGAGACACCTGCCCTTTAATGAAATATTCACTCATAATTCCAACACACCTGAGGAGAATTCATCTATTTTGTCTGTTCCACAAAAATTGAGTTAACAATGCATGCTCACTGTGGCTTACAGATTATTGGTGCTAAGTATTGAGAGGATGGTGGAGAGAATATTCTCAATATATGGTATTTGTGTTTTTATTTGGATTTGAGAGACTTAGCAGCCACTATACAGCTTTGTTTCCTTATGCCTAGAAATGTTTTATAAATTGATCAAAAATTAAAAATATACATTGATATACATACATATCTGTCTCTAATATACCATTTATTTTAGCAAATGAAAAATAGGATGGCTGAGAGAATTGGTCTCAGATGGCAATAGAGTCACAAGAGAGAACATATTGAACAATATTAGCTAGTTTGTATTTTAGAAAAAATTGCAGAGTTTGGAATTTATTCCACAATTTGAAGAATTCAAAATTATAGAAGTTACATGAGAAGGAGTTTATAGGACAGAGTGGATTTATGTGAGTATCTGATCTCCACTCTTAATGTAATTGTAATTTTAGGAGTGCTATGACTAAAATTAAATTTCTAAAATTTTACCTTTAATAAGTGAAATAATTGAATATCCTTTCATTTTTAGACATAAGGATGGTTTACCATACTTTTTCAATATTTTTCAATATTTTCAAATAGTATGCACATATTTCTTGAAAGTCTCAAGTTAATTTTAAATATTGGCATCATTATTATTATTTTCAATGGAAGATTAAGTTTCTTAATCACATATTTAAATTATATTAGGCCTAACCTGAAAATCTTGAGATGTTCCTTTATCATATTTTAAAATGAATCAAAATTATAAAAGTTGGATGTGAGAAAATACCTGTAGTTATGGCAGAGTTATCTCTATGAGTTCTAACCCAGCCTTATCTACACACTGAGAACTTATCAGAAAACAATATACAGAATTAAATGTTGAATTTCTTATAATTTTCAAATTTAATTAGTAATTGTCATCTAGAAACCATGTTGAATCATGGATATATATCCGGCTTCTTAAGAATAAGATCGTTTCTTTGGTGATTCACTATTATAAAGCACTTGATTTTGAAAGCCTTAAAATTTACCGTGAACTTCATTAGAAAACTTGTGATTAGTCTTTGTAACATTTGGTTCAGCTTGGTAATTATATTATGAAACCTTTTGTCTTCATAGTTATGTGATAATTAAACAGTTTAAAGTCTTTACATTTGCTTAAATTAGCATAGCTAAAGAAAGACGTTAAGGTTTCATGTGACTCTTCAGTGCGTTTATTTTCTTTATTTCAAAATATTTATATAAAATTTTTATTTCAAGATTTAACATTCAAACACACTTACAGCCTAAGAAATATTCTAAATGGCCTTTGATAATAAAAATGGCAATTTAGCAGGCGAGGTTAGTTTGACTTTTATTGTACGATATGTTTATTCTTCTGTTAAACTTACTCTCATTGTTTGCTATTCTCCAGCATGCTATTCATCTCCACCTGCCTCACATTGAGAGCTCATGATAAAAGAAATTTACAGAAAGGATCAGTGTAGTTAAGCAATTTGAGAAGTCATACAAATTTTACTCAATCTGCTCTGCCTCTAAGGAAGGACTTGTGTTCTATGAAATGAATTCACTGTCTTCTTTCCACGCAGGTTCTATTCAGAAGTTCCAAAGTGAATAAACGTGAAATTTTTCCTTTGATTTAATTTCAGGAGTTCTTGAAAATTAAGTATTTTTGTTTAATTAAATGATTTTTAAGCTTTTCTACAATTATAGGTTCCAAAGCAAAATAAAAATTGATGTAAAGAACCCTAACCTAGGGCAGGAGAGATGGCTCAGCCATTAAAGTGCCAGGTTCACAACCAAAATATAAGAGTTTGGTTCCCAGCACCCATGGCTATCTCTACACACACACACACACACACACACACACACACACACACACACACACACATGAGAGAGAGAGAGAGAGAGAGAGAGAGAGAGAGAGAGAGAGAACCCTAACCTAATGTAAGTCCTTTTAGAAGATTAGAATGATGAATCCCTGCATAAGTATTCATTTTAGGTTTAAGTGAGGAACTGAGAATTTGGGAAAGGAATATATCTGTAATAAGCTGGAGGAAGTTGGCATAGTATCTAAAGACCTTAGTTCATTCAATTAAGTCTATAACACAAAAAAATCTAATAACAAACCACCTGATATGTACCAAAATTAAGTTTGTGCATTTCTTTGAGGATTCTCACTTAGTCTTGGGTTTAGTGTCATGGATACATATAACATACATACAGTATTTATATTTATTTATTATTATATTGATTCTTTAACAATTTCTGTATTTCTTTTGACATTTTCATACAAATATATATTATGACTCTTCATTACTTCCATTCCCCCCCGCCTCTATTGTCTCCTTCTCACATCCTGGTCAACTTTCTCTCCTTCCTTAAGATCCATTTCCTACATTCATGTCTTTATTTAGTTTCCAAGCTTACTGAACTTTACCAAGGGCATCCCTGTATTCATGAGCATGGTACTATCTATTGAGCCCAGTGGACTTACCAGTGGATATCCAGCTGGGGAAAAATGACTGCCTCTCTCCAAGCATCTATCAGTATGCAATAGTTCATCATGGAAGAGTAAGCCCCATGAATAAACTATCCATGAATAGCTGTTAATAGGCCAAGTCTTATGGAGGTTCAGTGCAGCTAAACCATAGCTGCTATGAGTCTATAATTGGAATGGTTTCATCAACTGGTCTCCAACTTTTCACACTCTAACAGTCTATCCATTTCCTCTTCCATGGTATTCTCCAAGTCTCAGATTTGGTAATATAAATGTCTCAATTTAGGGATGAGCACTCAACAGTCAGTTATTCTCAGCACCCTAAGCAGCCAAGAATCTCTGAGTCTTTGTTTGTAGTTACTATTTCTGAATGCAAATATGAGTTCTCTCATCAGGGCTGAGAGTGGTATTTGTGTGTGCCTGTGTGACCCCGTGTGTGTGTGTGTGTGTGTGTGTGTGTGTGTGTGTGCCTTATCTGTGTGTGTGTCTGTGTGTGCCTGTGTATGTGCCTGTTTGTGTGTGCCTCTGTGTATGTGTGTGTGCCTGTGTATGTCCCTGTGTCTGTGTGCCTGTTTGTGTGACTGTGTGTGTGCCTGTGTGCCTCTGTGTTTGCCTGTGTGTATGTGCCTGTGTGTGTGTGTGTGTGTGTGTGTGTGTGTGTATAAAGCAGTTTCTTACAATGTTAATTTAGCAAAATAAAGTTGAATATTTTTGAGTTTCTAAAAGAAGACTGTGGTTGGGGACCTTAGTATTACCATTTTCCTAGAACTACCTTAAAAAGTACTTGGCATGCCTAGAGGACTACTCAGAAGGGCTCATGATTTTATATAAATGAATTACACTCTTTGTTACCAGCTCTCCTTGGCAGGTATCCCACAACTCTGGCATCTCTAACATCTTCAGGTTCTGCAAGGTAACCCAGGCTTCAAATTCACATTCAGCACATTTCACACCTTGTGTGCATTTCTTATGAAGAATAATCTCTTATCTTCTTCTCAATTTGCATTGTTCTATCAAATAGCAAATATGTACATATATATATATATATATATATATATATATATATATATGTGTGTATATATATATATGTATATATATATATAATAAAAACATTCAAAATAACATATTACAAACTTATATTATGGAAAATAAAAATAGTCAAGAAAACACAGGTAGCTTAAAGAAGAGAGGAATATTTAGGAGCATGACCAGAAGTATAATAATAGGGTACATTCAAACTTAGTTTTGAAAAATCTTTAATTTCTATTAGTTATCTGTAATTAAATAATTTAAATTCTTTTATCTTTAGGTTTAGCATTTGTTTTAGAGTTTTTATCACTGTGAAGAGACACCATGACCACAGCAATTCTTATAAAGAAAACATTTTATTGGGGTGGTTGGCTTACAGTTTCAGAGGTCTAGTCCATTACCATCATGGTTAGGAGCTGCAAGCATCAGGCAGACATGGTGCTGGAGTAGCTAAGAGTTCTACATTTTGCAGGAAACAGGAAGTCAACTGAGTCACACTGAGGAAAGCCCGACCCCACAGTGACACACTCCCTCCAAACAAGCCACACTTCCTAATAGTGACACTCTTTTTGGGGACCATTTTCTTTTAAATCAGCACATTGCACTCCAAATCCTCCAAAAGCTAATAGACATTTCCTACTGAAAAATAAATCATTCAGTACAACTTCAAAAGTCGACATAGTCTATAACAGTTTCAAACTCGTTTCAAAGTCCAAACTCTCTTCTGAGATGCCTGGCAATCTCTTACCTGTAATCACGCATAAAATTATATCAAAAAGCAGATTATATACTGCCAACATAATGGTACAGGATGTACATTCCATTTCTAAATGCATGGAAGGAAGAACAATGAGAAAATACTAGACCAAAGCAAGACTGAAAATCAGCTGGGCAAACTCCAAACTTTTCATATTCATATCTCTTGTCAAAATGCTCTTTTGGCATCTCCAACTCCTTTCAGGTTTGACTACAACATACTTCTTTTCCTTGGGCTGGCTCCACTCCTTGTTACCAGCTCTCCTTGGCAGGTATCCTGCAACTTTGGCATCTCTAACATCTTTGGGTTCTCCAAGGTAACCCAGGCTTCAAATTCACAGCTTCACAAAATGGCCCTCCCACTAGGTCTCTATTCAGGGACACCTTTGACACATTCCTATCCTCAGTGGCTTTATTTCATAATTCCTTTCTTCTATCTTTAATTCCAAAACTAGAATTATGTGGCCAAAACTGCCAAGATCTATTGCTTGCTGGCGATGGAACATGGGCTGCTTGTTCAATTACATTTTCATCAGCTTTCTGTCTTTCACTGACTGAGCTTGACTATTCTGAAAGAGTCTTTGTAGGCCAGGCTGGCCTCAACTCAGAGATCTACTAGCATCCTCCTGTCCAGTGCTAGAATTAAAGGTGTCCCCCACAACAACTGGCTCTAATTTTTTCTTTAGTTTTTGGCCACAAATTGGAAATTTAGTTGGGTGGGATCTTGCCCTGAAATCAATACTCCATTTATTCCATTTCTTAATCCATGTGTCTTCTTGAACAAGAGATTTAGCTCCATTAAACTTCTTGATGCTCTTTTTTTTCTCAAAATTTACTTTTTGTAATTTACTTTGCTCAGCTTGATCCTTTTCATTACAAATCTTCATTAGAGTTACCGCTAAATTTATACATAACAGTCTATACTAGGATGTTTTGAGATTTATTCTGAGTATGGAATTAATCTAAAACTCCACTTAAGCCTCAGGCAAATTCTTTGGACAAGGGCAAAAGGCAGCCACTTTCTTCACCAAAATATCACAAGACCATCTCTAGGCAACATATTAAAATTCTTCTCCTCTGAAACCTCTTGAGTGAGCCTCTGGCAGTTCAAATAACTCTTAGCACCTCTATCTTCCATTCTCCTACTTGAATAATCCATTAAGCAGTGCTTAAAGCATTCAGCTGCTCTCATAACCCAAAGTACCAAAGTCTTCCAAATAAATACATGCCCAGGCTTATCACAGCAATATCTAAGTGGCTGGTACCAAGGTCTGTCTTAGTTAGGTTTTCTATTGTTGTGAAGAGAAACCATGACCACAGCAACTCTTACAAAGATAATATTTAATTGGGTTAGCTTGCTTACAGTTTCAGAGGTTCAGTACATTATCCTCATGATGGGCAGCATGGCACCATGCAAGCAGACATGCTGGAGTAGCTGAGAGTCCTACATGTTGAAAGTAACAGGAAGTCAACTGACAGTCAAGCTGAGGGAAGCAATAGCCAAAGAGACCTCAAAGCCATCTCCCACAGTGACTCTTTTTTTACAAATCACCACAGTATTTAAAAATGCAATTGATGCTTGTTATTAGTTAATTTGTGAATTAACACTGCGAATATTCAGTGATTAGCATTTCTGTGGAAATATTTTCAATATTAAATGTATTAAAAATACCATTAAATTGAAATAAATATCACCTGTGCAGCACCAGAGAAAAGGATCTACCTATTTCAGCTAGTGGCAGTTCGAATGACACATTAAGACAGGATAAAGTATTAAAAAGTGAACCTTCTCTCAAAATGTTTCTATCATTTTAGTATAACTTTCACTGTGTGTAAATTAACAGTAAAACACAACTGTTTTCATGCTCCAACCAATTCTCTGCTTCTTTTATTGTTCACATTACTAGGAGACTTGTTTTATCCCAATGTGCCTGGACTCTTATTACACATCTTCTCTACTACCATGTCACAACATCATGTCTGAATTCTCCTGTATTTCCTTTTAACACTTTGCATATGATTAAAAACACCCCCTTCTCTAAAGAGGAGCAACACAAAGCCATGCATGGAATATTTGCATTACTCACATTCCAGCTATGTAATGTAAGTCTTTCTTTTATGAGCTCATAACTATAAGCTCATAACTAGATTATCCGGGGGAAATGACTCCCTTCCTTTTCTTAAAGCAGAATCTGGTTTCTGGAGAATGAGAAAGGGCTCTAACCATTACAAAGACATTGATAAGTAATCAGAAGTGCTTACAGCTTTAATGGTGACAGTGGGTCAATTAAAAATAGAAGCCATTTTGAAACTTCATTCTTCTTCATTTTTCTTGCATGTCTCCAAGATGATATTGGTCTTTTTAATGTCATGTTGTGCTATCTTGTCACAAAAAGATAGAGACAACTTTCCCTGTCATCCTCCTTTTCACTAATATTTATCTTTTCTCATTGTCATTAAAACTTACATCCCAAGTGATGTTTTAAAGATAGGATTATGTTTATTGATAAGAATGTATGCAATTCTTTGATTCAGCTTAATTCAAGTTAGAATCAATAGCTCTCACTTTCTCTGAGTGCACTCCCAGTATTCTACTAACTTGTAGTTGGGTGATAGGTTGTTGGGGGAGCAGAGGAAGAAGAGGTTCATTTCAGCCTACAGATTGAAGCCTATAATGAGGGGAACTAAAGCAGGCTCATAAGATAGAAGCTTCAAATAGAAACCAAAAAGAAAGAATGCTCACCAACTTCGTCTCTCTGGCTGCTCAGAATTCTTCCTTCCTTCCTTCCTTCCTTCCTTCCTTCCTTCCTTCCTTCCTTCCTTCCTTCCTTTTTCCTCTCTCCCCCTCTCCCTTCTTTCCTTCCTTTCTTCCTCATTCCCTTGCTTTTTCTCAACCTCCCATTTAAAATATATGTAATTAAAATATATGAACATAACTTCCTCCCTTCTCTGTCTTTCCTCAACTCTAAACATGCCCCACCATTTCCTATCAAATTGATGGCCTCTTTTAATTGTTAGTGTTATATACATACACACAAATATATAAATACAACATACTGAGACAATTTTATTGCTTGGGTACATATGATTTCAGGGCTGAATAACTGTACTGAATATCCAATTACAAGGTTCACCAATGAGAGAGACTAATTCTCCATTTCTCAGTACTCATATGGTTTTCAGATAATATGATAAAGCGAAAATGATAAAAAGCATTAAATTTAAAAAAATTCTTTGGTTGCCCCTCAGTTCTTGATAACGGATACCAATGGCTGAAAATACTACCTACTCAGAACACAGAACTCTGACTCAGATTATCTGAGCTGGATCTAATATGAAAGCCTCCTTGCAACAGTCAGGTTTCCATAGTAGCAGAAAATAATGTGCAGTCTGCCAAGAGAGTGAAGTGATCCAAGGCAATGAATTACAACAATGACCAGCCTATCATGGAATTCCTAAAGGTGACATGGTGGCACTTGGATGTGGGCAACGAACAACATTTGTAATTGGACTTAAGGGACTTAAGAGGGTGATCATACCTGTTTTTATGAGCATAGCCAATTACACAGGATAAATGATGTCAAGAATCTTGAAGGAGAGACTATTACTTCAACTTTACTAGGTCAGCATGATTCCCAACTATATTAGAAAACATCCTATGCCCTTGGGTAACTGTAGCTACTCCTCTTCCTCAAAGATTCTTCTCTTTACTTAAAATAGACATCATTACAGAAAACCAGTGCTGGAAGAAAAGCAGAGAAAATGGGCAGTGGGAGCCCAGCAGGAACAGATACACCCGCAGCATAGATCCTGTACCTAAGGCTTGGGGAGTACATTGGGAAAGACAGAATGATTAGAAGAACCAGAGGATCAGAAAGTTTGATTTGAGACTGTCTCCTAAAAATCATGACCAGAAAAATGGCAATACCAACTTGCATATAACATGGAGGCTGTTTGGGTAGGTTGAGTGGTTCCTGTTAGAATTCCTAGCCATTCCTGCCATGTAATAAATAACAGTTTCCACTCTAAAACAACAGGAAATTAAAAAAAAAATGTTTTTTCAATGTGTTCTAGTTTAATATAATTGAGTTTATTAACATGATAATTAATAAATTCTAATAGAATAAACATACAGTCTTAAAATTAGATCATCAAAAGTGTGTGATATTTACTGCCAATATCTCCCCAATTAGGGGTAAGTCCTTGGAAACCATTCATCTGTGCTACCTTGATCTTCTAGAGGTAATCACAGTTGCTGTGAGTTCTTGAGTACAACAGACATGTCACATCCAGAAAATGATGTTAACTTTCTTCATCGTCCAGCTTTTCCACTCTTTCTGCTCTCTCTTCAGTAATATTTCCTGAGCTTTGTAAGGAAAGAAATTTATATAGCTATTTAGGGCAGCATATTCACTGTTGCTTTCCCTCAGCACTTTGAGCAACTATGAATCTTGGAATTAACTGCTACCCACTGTATAAATAAGCTTTTCAAAGTTGAGAGCAGCTGATATCCAGTGTATAGATGATATGAAAACCGAGCATTTCAACACAAAGTGGAAATGTTTAAGCAGGGATGCATTAAGGATCTGTGGAGATGATGGTAAGCCCAAATGAGTGATATAAGAAGAGGCTATTTGGCAACATACTACTTTGTAAGCCAACTAGAAAATGTGAGTGTTAAAAAAAAATAGTAGCTTGCATTGCTGTTTAATGCTGGACCTAATAGCCATGGGGGTTTTAAATCAAATCCCCGTGCCAGGTTGGGGTCTTCTATGAACTTCTGTTGGTCATAACGATCCCAGCGATCCCTAAAACAATACAGGTTCTTGTCATTCTTCTTAGATGTCAGCCTGAATTAATTAATATGACCTTATTGCATGAGACATCACACACATTGAGTATAAAATACTGAGAACTCAAACTGGACCTGAACTGGAGTATTCCTCCCTGTTACGAATGTTTGATGATGCAATGTATGCTGCTATGGAAGGAATGGTACCAGTGTGAGAACCAGTGAATTACAATACCCACCTGCCAAAAAGGTGTTTTTACTGGTCCAATAGTGACACAACTATCTGAGGGATAATCCTGCACTCTCTGGTTTCAATGCCCTATACACAAGAGGAAATCCATCATCAGTATTTTAGCATGGTTAAAAATTCACTCCTAAGAAAATATAGGGTGGGAGAGAGGAACTTACTACTGTTCTGCTAAGTTGATAAATCACAAAGGGCCTTCTAAGTTATTGTGTTTATAGTTGCAAATAAATGATATTTTCAGTTTAATCAAAAGCTTTTCTCTGTAGTAAAAGGCAGCAAAACGTCAAGCCCTAAGATAGCCACTCATGGCTCAGGTAATAAGGGGAAGACTGGAAGACTAAATATGCTGTTTTGTTTTAAAGTCTTTTGTTATTAGTTCTGAAAGGATTTCTTAAAATGCATTTTTTGCATTTTCAGACTCCTAAGCCATTCCCAGACCCAACTCTCTTCCCTTCTCATTCAGTTTTGTGGTGCTTTTTAGTCATTTGTTTTTCTAACTCATCAAGTCCGTTTTGTGCTGTCAGCATACTCTTGTGTTGTTTTCCACTAGAGTGTGGTCAATGTATCAAGGACCCAACAATTAAAGATAGGTTAACTTCCATGAGCTGTTCATTTTCAACAGCTGTTTAGCTAAGGATGAGACTTAGTATCCAACTTCCATTTTCATTTTGGAAATATTTCCTGTTTAATATATGTGAGCTTGCCTAGGCTTTGTGCATACCACCACTACTGGTTTACGTTCATTTGTGCATCTTCTCTGCCGTACCAGGAAGGCATGGTTGCCTTGTAGTCAGCCACCACCTCACAAGGCTCACGGATTATTGCTGAAGAAAATGACACTTTTTTCTCAAGAAACCAGTAACTGGCAGTAATTCCTCACAGAGATGGGGAATCCCCCCATCACTGATAAGGTGTTGATGGGGTCCAGTCCCATACAGGCAACCCCAATGCAGTGAGGTCACTAGTTCAATAACCATGTCATGACTAGAAGATGTCATTTGCAGAACTATTACTCATCCTCCATCTCTTATGTGCTTCCTATCCTGTCTTTTGGGATTTTTCAAAGTAGAAGGGCCATATCTTAACAATAGAAGGGCTTTCAGTGGAAGTGGAAAGATTAATTACAATGGGTCATGGGGAAAATGACTAACATTAACTGTGTATATGTATCAAGCTGTCAAAGATAAATAAAATAAAATACGATGTAATAAAACTGTGATTTTTCTGTGCTCCACTCTGCAGTCAATAAATTGGGGTGGTAAATATTTGAGATGTTAATGTCATTATTATTGAATGTAACTGCTATTTAAATTTATCATGTCACAAATATGTTGGCCCCTGCTCATGTGCTTATTGGAAAAAAAAAGTCTATGTATCTTTACTAGTGAAATGTTTGGGAGTCTCCCCGAACCTTATTTATTTTTTTTTGTTTTCTCATACTGTTGGTGTTTTAGGCATTTTCATTTCATTTCTAGAAGTTTCTAATTAAACTTCACAAAGACTTTTCTCCAGTCTGAGCTTTTTTCTTTTCTCCGTTTGCAAAATAATATAGAGCATTTTTTTATTTTCATAAATTCCAACTATCACATTTTCACACTATATTCCTTTATTCACCTATTCACATATTATATTGATTGAGTTCTGAGTATTGAACCACTATTGTGTAGCTTGAATAAATCCTGCCAGGAAGAAATTAAATAAAAGATAACAAAAGATGTTATAATTATTTCTGCATCATTTTATTAGATTCCCATTTTGTTATCTTACATATGTTGCATTTTAGCAAACAAATAAAAATATTCACAATTTTTTCACATAAATAATTGAGCTGTAGCTATAAGTAAATCTGTTATAATTTAAATTTAAGTGGGCTTTTCTCTGCCTCCTTTCTTTCTTCAAATGAATTTTAGTGATAATTCTGAGAACACATTAGAGAGCCCTACATGCTGCAAAGCCTTTTATAAATGACAATGGAAGCTTAATATATCATTGACTTAAGAGAATGCCCTTTCTACATGAGATGAAACTATTATAATAGACCGACTCAAAGAGGCCCTTTGGGTTGTGATGTTACATGCTTTCTTTCATGGTTATTTGTCAGTCTTTTGCTTGTCTTTGTGATTCATTCCCTAGAAAATGTGTTTCCTTTCTTCATATGCTTCATGTAATCACAGAAGACCTGCTGCCTAAGTGAATAAATAGTCTTTCTTCCAGATGATTAATGAAAAGCTGCAAATTCTTTTCTTCACTGATGAATAGGAACAGATGCTTCACATCTTGTGGCATCAAAACATTAGTGCAAACCATAAGCTCAAAACACTGGACCATTTAACAGACATGCCTCACCCAGAAGCATGTGCTGTGTTATTTATAGATACCAAAATATACCCAACTTTGGGATGTTTGCTATTATCCTTTAGTGTTTTGGTATCAGTGAAATATCTTTGAAGAAAATTACAGAGAGAAAGTTAAGAAAATAAATACAAACCATTTTTTCCAGGTGTGTGAGAAATACAAAGCACACAATTGCAGCAATCAAATAGCATTTATTTGTTAGAAAAACAGCAGAGTCCACATGCTGACAAAGTGATGATCACCTACTTAGGATTTTCTGAAGTTCAGTGAAAGACAATAATTTTGAAAAGTGTTTTCTAGAAATATGTCCAAACTGTTTCTTAGAGAAAAATAGAATAAATTTGAATTTTGACTTCTAAAACATGAAGTTACATGAAATATATGTAGTAAAACTACTCAGCTAGCATTCTTGGTAAGTCAGAAATAATATTCAAACTTATTCTTATTCTAAATTAGTCTAAAATACCAAATAGAGCGTAATATCTTCATAGTAGAAGATAGAATGATAAGTTACTTCCTTGCCCTGTGGTTACACTGAACACTTTGGTGAATTTGGTGACATAGAATGTACCATGAGTTGTATAGTCCCCATGTTCTTCCAGTCCAGAATGTGTCAACATTTATGTTGTCCTTATGGAGAACTATCTGTCCATTCACAATGGCAACTTCAGCAGTATAGATTACAGTCATTATTGTAAGATTATTCTTTTGATAACACCAAGTTACTAAGGGTATTTTCTGTTATGCAAAAAGAATTTATATTTCATAATTTGTACGTTTGAAGTAAATTTTGAGAGGATTAAGAAGAAATGGATGAAATCAACAGAATGCAAATATATATATATATATATATATATATATATATATATATATGCTGTCAGCATAGTCATCAATGGTTCTAATCTTCCAAAAATCTTTAATTTTTGTTATCAAAACAATTTGCTTATTCTACACTTCTTTAAAATTTCATTCATATTACACTTTTCTTGAAGGATCCAATTGTCCCTGAAATCTAGTACAGGCATTCAGAAATATTCATTTAACATAATAACTAGCATAAAGTGACACTTATGAATTGGTGATAACTCAATGTTATTTTGGTTACTAAATATTTTTGGAAACAACATCTAGAAATATGAAGCACTTGACACTTAGCTGAATTTAACAGTAACTATAGTCGTTCAATCATCTTATTCTGCAGTGGCCATCCTCAAAGGTGAGTCTCATTGACCATATGCTCCTGATATCCACTTGTGTTTTCCTCCCTTTCCACATAATTCTAACTTAATCTTATTGTAACTATAAATTTGTTAGTAAATGACAGGGAATTTCAGTAGTAGGCTGTATGATATTCAGGTGTTATGTCTTTTTAAAAAAATGTTGGATCACTTTTCAAGATATAAGACAATACATCATAGGGATCTCCTTATAATTCTGTGGTGATTCATACATAAGATACAGAGGTGTGTTGCCAACATCTTCACAGAAAACTCTGTAGGTAGTGGTTTATGATAAAACATCGCTCTTGAACCAGATCTGAATATTATCACATAAGAAACCAAGAATCTGAACCTTGTTGTTAATCTGCTTTGGAATTCCTGACTGGAGAAAGTGAGTAATGGATGCTTATTATTTTGAGACTTTTGGTTCACAGAACACTTGCTAAGCAAGAGTAGAAACTAATTTGCCTGTTCTGTCAGTAAATATTCCCATGACAGTGACAGTAGTCACTGAGACTGATGATTTACATTTTTTCTATATTTTGAAAAATAGTGTGTGTGTGTGTGTGCGTGTGTGTGTGTGTTTGTGTGTGTGTACGTATTTGTACATGAACAAACCATGGCATGATTATAGAAGACAAAGGACAATTAGAGGCAGGCAGTTCTTTCCTTCAGCCATGTACGTCTTGGAATATTGGACTCCAGGTTGTCAGGTTAGGCAGTGACTATATTTTCTGAACCACCTCACCAGCTATCTTTTCCTATTTTATGTAAATTAAAATTAACATGTTATTAAATTGTGTTGTCCTTTTTCTTAAAATATGTTTGATAGCCAGAGCTGTACGAACATTGAAAACATACTTAATGTTTATTCACGAGTTCTACACTTCTAAGAATGACACATAATACTCTGGCTCAGCTAATTAAAATAGTTTTAAAATATTTTCATTTAATTCTTTGAGAATTTCAGTGAGGACCTATTGCAAAAGACATAATATTCTTGAGCTATAGAAGTTGGGAAAATCACGTGGCTGCTAACATAAAAGCATTATTTCTATTGGCTAGCCTTTGTAGTGTTGAAATGTGCTATGTATACTCCTGGGGAAGAAAAATATTCATCAGTCTTATTCAGCAATGAACCCTGCAAGCTGCTGTGGATATCGCTCTGTGTAAATAAAGTTCTGATTGGCCAGTGGCAGGCAGGAAGTATAGGCGGGACAAGAGAGAAGAGAATTCTGGGAAGTAGAAGGCTGGGGGGAGACACTGCCAGCCGCCGCCATGAAAAGGAACGTGTAAAGACACTGGTAAGCCACGAGCCATGTGACAAATTATAGACTAACAGAAATGGGTTAATTTAAGATAGAAGAACTAGATAACAAGAACCCTGCCACAGCCATGCAGTTTCTAAACAATGTAAGTTTCTGTGTGCTTTCTTGGTTGGGTCTGAGCAACTGTGGGACTGGAGGGTAAGAGAGATTTGTCCTGACTGGGCCAGGCAGGAAATTCTAACTACAAATGGCGCCCAACGTGTTGGCAAGAGTTTCCACCTAAAACCTGAGAAAAAAAGATTCTAAAACGGAGCTAAAAACAGCTTCCTAGTTGTCTCTCTCAAGTTAGCAGCAGCCTGCCGGTTTGAGCTACTATGGCAGGTTCCTGGCGTGTGCGTCTGATCTGCAGTGCAGCGGGAATGAGGAGTCTACAAGCAGCACTTTACTCTATTGTGTGGTGTATTTAGCCTTTGCTAGTTAAAAAAAAAAAAAAAGTTTCTGGGCTATGAGCTGCTTTGATAGAACTGCTTCTGATAGTTGATGGTGCACATGGCTCCAGACCCAGAGCTGGTGGTAAACTGTACCACCGCCATGTTGGAAAGCTGAGGTGGGTGGAGCCAGCAGCCACAGCAGTGTTTCAGTCTTACAAAGATGGATATTACACAGAGAATCTGGTTTGTCTTGTCTTTGGGATTTTTAACTGCAAAAAAAGATTTGATTGTAAAAGCTGTTGAGTTAAATAAATATGTAAATTTTAAAGGTACCTTGACTTCAAAATTTGGATATAAGGAAATGTTGCTTTGGAAAAGAGTCTCTGGTTTTGTTTCCACAGAAAGCCAGAGGCTATGGATTTGTTCCACATTAAGATACATCAGGTTTCATCAGCCAAGACCACCTGAAAGGTCTCCGATGACACCATGGCCCAGATGATCCAACATCCAGAGTGGTTTCAAGGCAACTCCCTCAGAGACCCAAGAAGGAAATAATACTACCTAATTAAAATAGATAATTAAAAATAGATTAATAATTAATCATCTGTGATAATCATATTCATAGCCATATTAGTTAAGTCTTCTAGGTATACACAGAGATATTTCAGATAGACAGGTAATCTTCAAACACTTCAAAGGTCTACAGAATATGGCATTTAAAATATTTTTAAAATTTAGACTTTCTGGACAGTGAGACATGTCTGCTCCTGGCAACACCAATTTACTTCAGAGAGGAGAATGGGCATTAAAGACACTTCATATGGAGTTTATCTTCACCTTGGCAAAAATAGCCATTTGGACAAAAAACTGTTCTTGCCTGGACTGCTTGATCGACTGTATGTGCAGGACCCATAGAAAGGTGACCACTGAACTGTGCTTGACAAAATGGTCCTTCAGGTTCCTGCTTTGCAGAGGAAACTGCCAGACATTCTACAGGACACTGAGAAAAGTGACCAAGAGACTCTAGCCCTGTAGGCTGAAGACAAATGCCCCAACTTTACAAAGGAACATTAGGTGACTGTCCAGGCTGCCAGCTGTCTCTGTCTATTCTTGCAAGACTCCTGAAAAATGCTTACATCCTTCTCCCAGTTCTCAGGTAATATTATATCCTTCTGAGGTCTTTGATGTGGTTGAAGACTAGATAGTTATAATTTCTTCAGTTATGATAAAAGATAAGTTAGATATAAAACCTTAGACTCACAAATATAAGATAGATAGGATATCTTCTTTAATATTGTAACTGTAATTCTTGCTTGATAATTGTTTTGTTATATGTAATTGTACTATGTAAAAGTTAAAACCTTCCTTAAAAAAAAAAAGAAAAGGGGAAGTGCTGTGGATATCGCTCTGTGTAAATAAAGTTCTGATTGGCCAGTGGCCAGGCAGGAAGTATAGGCGGGACAAGAGAGAAGAGAATTCTGGGAAGTAGAAGGCTGGGGGGAGACACTGCCAGCCGCCGCCATGAAAAGGAACGTGTAAAGACACTGGTAAGCCACGAGCCATGTGACAAATTATAGACTAACAGAAATGGGTTAATTTAAGATAGAAGAACTAGATAACAAGAAGCCTGCCACAGCCATGAAGTTTCTAAACAATGTAAGTTTCTGTGTGCTTTCTTGGTTGGGTCTGAGTGACTGTGGGACTGGAGGGTAAGAGAGATTTGTCCTGACTGGGCCAGGCAGGAAATTCTAACTACAGCAAGCTACACTAATGACTGTCCAACAAGATATGCCCACTGATGCAATAGTGACATTAACTGTCATTGGATGATCCAATCACTTTCAAATATGATATTTTTCATTGCTAACATTTTTTTCCGTGTCACCCTTTTTATTCTTATTATGTTCTTTCTACTTTACAGTATGAACATAAAATTTCTTTATCATCATATAGGGAATTGTAATATATGTATATATATATATACATATATACATATATATATATATATATATATGTATATATATATATGGATTTTTGATTATCAAAACAATTTGCTTATACTACACTTCTTTAACATTTCATTCATATTACACTTTCATGAAGGATCCAATTGTCCCTGAAATCTAATACAGGCATTCCGAAATATTCATTTAACATAATAACTAGCATAAAGTTGACTCTTAAGAACTGGTGATAACTAACAGAATGTAGATATATTAAGTACTTATTTAAATATAATTGTCTCCATTTTCAAAGTGTACTTATTATTTTAATTTTAATATAAAGATGGTCATTGTTTACTATTAATCAAATTTTTCTTAATTACAAAAATGCAAAAAACTAGATGTTCACCTGAATAAACACTATATTACAAGGCAGATCTCTCATAAATAAGATATTGTATTTAACTTTTCTATAAATTTTATGTGTTCACCATTTTTTGCTTTATTTATATAAAATAATACTAGTTTTTGAAAATTTAAAATTTCCTTTGTCATTCTAAATATTTTACTGTGTAAATTTTGTCATGTTTGGTTTTAAAATAAAATACTGAATAAGAAGTTTACTTTATGGAATTTGCTGGAGCTGTGAAATGAGGGATTGACTCAAGCAAGTACACAAATAAATATAAATTTATATGTTCTTTAAAAGGACCTGAAGATGGGAAGGGGGGCTATGAAATACTGTCTTTTGGAAAGATATACTTGATACACACATTACCTGCACAAGACCAGCAAAACATCAAAGTGGTAATAATTTCATTGTGGATGATGAGATTCTATCAAGCTACTCTTCTGGCTGAGAAGTGATTAGCACTTGATAGCTACTGATGGAGAGAGTGTCCAATTTCTTTGGGAATAAGGCCACTGATAGGCTTCTTATGCATCGATGAATGGACCCCTACCAATTACCATGCCTGGTCAATATTAAGTTGACCCAGGGAGACATTAATAACAATAAAAAGAAAAAGAAAATATCAAATTATGAGCAAAATGGGCTGGAATTTGGGAGAGATAAATCATAGTTAGGTAAAATCAAAATGCATTGTATATATGTATGAAAATTTCAAAGAAACCATAAAAGTATTTAAAATAATTAAAAATTAGAGAAGAATGAATGAACAAATGAATAAATGAGGTAATGAGTAAATAAAAATAAATAAATAAATGATAGAGCACTTGACTAGCATGTGTGTGTCACTAGATTCAATTCCCAATACCAAAAATAGTAATTCATCATAACCATTACTTTTGGAACCACACATGTTAAGACAAATTTTTTGAACACTGTGGTATGAATGATGCACAGAAACAAGGGTGGTATAGATAAAGTAATGAGAAGACTAATATCCCAAGAGAGTAGAAGAAAAGAGAAGAAATAAATAGAATGTTTTTAAAGTCTAGTTAGAGAAACTATTAGTTAATATTAAAAATTATATTTAAAAAATTCCCTTTGAAATATATCCTTATATTGTTGTTTACCCATCAAAATGTAGTTCACAAATAGATGGCCATTATGGATGCATCTAGCACTTGCAAAATTCATATAAGTGCATGTATACTTAGTCTGTGCCTATTATAATCAGCAAGTTATAGTCCTACAAAATGTTGAAATCTTAAATACTCTGGTATAAACATTATCAAGCCTCTGATATAAAAGGTTACTTGAACAAACAGCCTCAATATTTATACAATTTATTTACTATCATCTTATTTCAATATTCTCACTCTTAACAAATTTAAAAATTCTGCATTGCATGACAGAAAAGTATCATATTTACCATCTGATAATATTTGTATGGATGTTGATGTGATCACTTGAAGGACTGAATCCAGGGCTTCCCACATGCCCCACAGGAACTTTAATGCTAAGCTCTCTCTCTGCCTTAAAGTTTTATATTGAAACATAAAGGTGTGTTATGTTTCTTGTGAGAAAATTTTCCAAACACATTAGTATCTAAATTTATTAATAATCTATGTACCCGTTAGGAGGTTCCTATGAAATAATTAAAATGCCATGTATTATGTCAACTTTACTTGATTGGCTGCTGTGGCTGAGTTCAAGGCAGAAATGAATACCTGTGAAAGATCTGTATCATCAACAAAGATTTATAGCACTTATAACCACTGTTAAGGGATCCATTTCTCCCTCAGTGGACACACAAAGGACTCAAGTTAACAGGAAGAAATAGCTTCATATTATGTGAATGAATAACTAACAAAATGCTTAAATGGATAACCCGGTAGCATAGGTTTACCTCTGTCCTGTGGATATCATTCTGTATGCTGTGAAAGTGTTGCTCTGATTGGATGATAAATAAAACACTGATTGACAAGTAGTCAGGTGGGAAGTATAGGCAGGATAAACAGTCAAGGAGAATTCTGGGAAGAGGAAGGTTGAATCAGGAGACGCCAGTCCACTATCCATGGAGCAACATGTAATGGCACACAGGTAGAGCCACAGAACATGTGGCAACATGTAGATTAACATAACTGGGCTGAGTTTAAGTGTAAGAGCTAGTCAGTGATAGGCCTGAGCTAATGGTAGAGCAGTTTTAATTTATACAAGCTCCTGTGTGTTTACTTGGGTGTGAGCAGCTGAGGACCCAGTGGGACACAGGAAAACTTTCAGCTACAAGTGGTGCCAAAAAGTCGGGCAAGAGTTTCCACGTAAAACCTGAGAAAGCTTTTTTTTTTTTTTTAAAAAAAGGGGTTCTAAAATAGAGCTAAGAGCAGCTTCCTTGTTGTGTCTTTCAGGAAAGCTGTAATACAGAGATGCTGAGGCCTGCAGGCTTAAGCTACTCTATGGCAGGCATGAGTGCAGCATGCCAGATTCCCACTAGTGGTATACAGAGGATTCTCCAAGCTGCAGAATAAGCTGCATGGTAGTTATAGCTTTTGCTAGTACAGAGCAAAAAAAAAAAAAAAGGTTTCTGGGCTACACACTGCTTTAATGCAGACATAAATCCACTGCTTCCAAGAGTTGGTGGTATACATGGTTCCCAGAGCCAGAGCTGGCAGTAAATATCCCACCGCCATATTGGAAAACTGAGGTGGGCAGAGGCAGAAGCCAAAGCTGCCATTTCAGTCCTAGTAATGCTGCAGCTTAAAGCAGTAGTTTCACAATAAGGCAGATTAATATGGAACAAGACTTGAAATGGTTTACAGTGTGTGTAAAAATGTATGTAAGCTTGGAAGAGAGAAGAAAATTACTATGGACAGTTATATAAAGACATAGTTTTAAAATGTAAAGTCTTTAAAGAGACAGTAAAGGAAGTCTTTTAAAAAAATAAGCCATGTAAAGATGAATATTACACAGAGAATCTGGATTGCGTTGTCATATATGTATATATATATATCTATATATCTCTATATATCTATATATCTATATATCTATATCTATATCTATATCTATCTATCTATCTATCTATCTATCTATATATATATATATGTATATATATATATATTTTGCTGAGCACTCTACTACTGAGCTAAATCCCCAACCCGGTCTTTGACATTTTTAACTGCAGAAACATATTTGATTGTAAAGGCTGCTCAGTTAAATCAATATATATATTTTAAAGGTATCTCAATTTTAAAATTTATGTCTAAGGATAAGTTGCTTTGAGAAGAGGTTATCCTTTTGTTTCAACAGTGGAGACCATGTTTGGTTTCTACTGAATTCTAACTAATCACCCAATCAATTATATGTCACTGCATTGTCATTTCACTAAACTTCATGATAGAGAGACTGATTATCATATCAGGAAGTTGGTTTTGAAGCCAGAGGTCAAGGTCCTTTGTAATTACTTCCCTTTAGATTTCTATTCCTCTGGTTGGGTGGGATTGGGAGAGGGTAAAGAATGTCTGTGTATTCTGTCTTTAATGTAGAATCAACAGAAAAGGGTATTATAAGTACTGAAAGGGCATTGAGATATTAGCAAGGCAGCAGGAAATTGCTTCAAGAACTATGACCTTGTACCAAAACCAAGCCTAATCACATCCTGATACATTTCAAGATAGGGATTTGGAAATTACCTCATTTTAAATCCTTAAGGCATCAACACTTATGTGGTAAGGCTTTTAAAATTTTAGACCTCAGAAACCTTACATTCCTTATTTTAATGTGTGTCTTATCATAAGATGATGCCATTCATATGACAGCTAGTGAGAAAAAATTAAGAATCCAGTTCTTTACATTTTTATAACAACATACATAGCATCACCCTGTTTAAAATATTCACTCCTAATTATTTGACAACCCATTTTTATGTAACTAATCAACAATAAGATGATAGGGATCAGAAACCTTTTTCATTTACTGAGCATTGCATTTCTAAAGGGTGATAGTGTTGCTGTTGTGCCTTCATGGATTTCTAACAGACAGTTAATTTATTTGTCATATATCTTTCAAATTTTTGGTTTCTATCTGAATGTGCGTTCATACAGAAAACATGTTAGAAAGGAAAGTCTTTGTTATGAGAACTTAATTGACACAAAAGATTAAACATTGAAATAACTTAAAATATATGACAACACAATTTACAACATTGTTTTCCTTTTGATTGCCCTCAGATGACACTTGTCACTTAAATGTCAATCTTAGGGATGGGAAGAGCTCTAGGACAGCAGTTATTATGAGTTGTCACCCACATTGGGGTGGTAGGTGGTGTTTTCAGTCTCTTAGCTACTATAAGTAACCCTCACACATCCTCTTGTTAGAAACCAAAAAACAAAACAAAACAAAAAAACACACACAAACACATTCCTACCATGTTGGACTTTGGTGCAGTTGTTACGTTGGTCTCTCCTGGTGAATAAATAAATGCATGTGTTGCAGCCACCCAGAGAAAGTCTGTCATACAAAGTGTGTGTGCGTTAGAGGGAGACATCTTGGGGATAGGGAGAAACTGGGTACTGGGAACGTTCTCAGGAATTCACAAGGAAGATTCCAGCTTAGACTGCTAGCAAAAGTGGAGAGGGTGCCTGAACTGGCTTACCTCTGTAATCAGGTCAGTAAATACCCTAACTGACATCGTAGAGCCTTTCTCCAGTAACTGATGGAAGTAGATGCAGAGACCCATAGCCAAACACCAGGCTGAGCTCCAGAAGGCCAGTAGAAGAGAGATAGGAGGGATTCTGTGATCCAGGGGCCTCAAGATAATGATTGGGAAACCTACAGAGATAACAAAACCAAACTAGTAGGCACTCATGAAATTTAGCCAATATCTGTTGTGTTTCCACAGAACTGGACTAGGCCCTCTGCATAAGTGAGACAGTTGTGTAGATTGATCTGCTTAACGGGAACCCTGGCAGTGGGATCAGGATCCATCCCTGGTTCATGAGAAGTCTTTTTGGAGCCAAATACCTATGGTGGGACACCTTGCACAGCCTTGAGGCACTGGGAGGGGCTTGGACCTGCCTCTACTGAATATACTAGGCTCTGCTGACTCCCCATGAGAGTCCTTATCTTCTTGTAGAAGGGAAGAGGGAGTGAGTTGGGGCCGGGGGAAGCCTGGAGGGGTGGGAGGAGGGAAGAGGTACTAATATGCAAAATGAATAAAATTTTCTTAATTAAAAAAAAAGAAAAACTGTGTGTGTGTGTGTGTGTGTGTGTGTGTGTGTGAGTGTGAACGGAGAAGAGAAGCTATCATTAGGTGCCCCTGCCAATATATATGAATGTTGTTTACTTTACTTACTTGCTGGGATAGGTTCTCTCTAGAGCTTGCCTTATTGAGCAAATTTAGCTAGCCAGGTTTCCTGGGACTTCTGTCTCCTCTCAATGGCTGGAATAGCAGCTGAGCCTCCATGATAGCCAGGTTTTATGTGTGTGTGGGATCTGAATTCCAGTCCTCATGCTTGTGTAAGTAAGCCCTAAGTCCTGAAAAATCTGCCCAGCTCAGCATAACTGAAAGCTTTATTTTTTATAATCTGCTATTTTTAATTCTTTGAGAATTTCATATATATATATATATATATATATATATATATATATATATATAATTTTGTTCATATCCACTTATATTTGGCCTCTAGCTACACCTTGTCTGCCTCTAAAAACCCTCCTCAAATACTTAGTTTTATGGATTTTTTGTATGTTTGTTTTACAATCCTAATGTGTCCAATTAGTGTTGCCCTTATCTCCTTGAGTGTATGATCCTCTACTGTAATATTAACCTTCTACCAATGGCAATTCCTTACAAGAAAAGGGGCTCTTTTCTCCAACCCTCAACTGCCTATATATACAGTTCCTTAGCTAGAGGGGAGGGCTAGTGAACCCCTACCCTATCTGTGCAGCAAGACTAACTGAACTGGTCATATGAAAGTAATCTAGGTCACCATGAGTTTCATGATCCAGGTTTCTATTTTTGTGACTGCTTTGATTTTTTTTCAATTTTTTTCACAAAAAGTATCTAAAAAGTGAAATTGAATGTAAAAGAATATCAGCAAAATTATATGGATATAAGAGATATTTATGAACTTGTACCTTATACTAGAAGTATACCTATTTTTCATAAACAGAATAGAATAATTAGAGAAATAGAATAATTAGAGAAAAAACTTTTAAAACTGGTGTTCCTTAGACTGCTCGGCCAGCTACCCAGCTATTTATTATGTATACAGTTTTCTGCCTGCATGTGTCCCTGCAAGCCAGAGGAGGACACCAGATCTTATTACAAGAGGTTGTGAGCCACCATGTGCTTGATGGGAATTGAACTCAGGACCTCTGGAACTCTGGAAGAGCAGTTGGTGCTCTTCACCACTGACCACATGAGAACAGGAATAGGTAGAGTGCTGGAGAGGTCCCCAGAAATCCACAATGATACATCCTCTGTAGACTGCTGGCAATGGTCGAGAGAAAGCCTGATCTGATCTAGCCTGGTGATCAGATGGCCAAACACCCTAACAATCATGCTGGAACTCTCATCCAATAACTGATGGAAGTGGATGCAGAGATCCTCAGCCAGGCCCCAGGTGGAGCTCCAGGAGTCCAATTGTTGAGAAAGAGGAGGGACTGTAAGGGTATGAATTGTTGAGCCCAAGATTGGAGAGGCACAGGGACAAATAGCCCAACAAGTGGAAGCACATGTATTATGAACCAAAGGCTGTGGTGCCACCAGCTGGATCAGGCCCTCTGGATAAGTGAGACAACTGAATAGCTTGATCTGCTTGGGAGGCATCCAGGCAGTAGGATCCAGACCTGTCCTTAGTGCATGAGCTGGCTGTTTGGAACCTTGGGCTTATACACAGGGATACTTTGCTCAGCCTGGAAGGAGGGGACTGGACCTGCCTGTACTGAATCCACCAGGTTTAAATGAATCCCCAGGGGAATCTTGGCCCTGGAGGAGATGGGAATGGAGGGGAAGGGATGGAGGGAAGGTAGAGGCAGGGATGGGAGGGGGAGGACAGGAGAACCCATGGCTGATGTGTAAAATTAAAACACAAATATAATAATTTTTAAAAAAGGAAAAAATAAAGCAATCTCTAAAACATTAAAAAAAAAAAACTGGTGTTCCTTGGGTAAAGGTGATGGTAAACACAAGCAGATATATGTGTTTTCTAACATACACAGTGGGTTGCCATATGAAATGTTTTTGACTACTATTGTAGAGGTTTGATCTAACAACCATTCACCTTAGATAGACATGGCAAAGCAATCATTCTGCTTACATCTAGCTACTGAATCTATGAATTTCAATACAAGAATATGGGTTTCCCAAAAGCAGTTGTATCACCAAAGCCCCACTGCAACATGGTAGAGACTCAGAAAGCAGGACCAGGAACCTTTCTGCCCATGGTGTGACCCCACTGAATCTTCTTTCCCAAGCAAATATTTACTGCTTATATAAACTTTATAAGCACGGAGTCTTGTTAGCCTCCTTACTTTCTGCAATTTAATATTTCAGTTCAGAGGAAATAACTACATCACAGAAGAGAGGTTAGGTTGACAATTAGATGCAAATGGACTAACCTAAGTGTTTTACATGTCTCACGTTGTATAGGTTTTTTTTTTTCTTTTTATTGTAAAGAGTTTCTTCTCTCATGCAATACTTCCAAACAGAATTTTGACTCCCTCCATTCTTCCCACCTTCCTCCAACCTCCCCTCCCACCAAGAACCAATCTCTCTCCATTTCTTCTTCAGAAAAGAACAAACCTCCAAGAAACAACAGCAAAACATGGCAAAACAAGATACAATAAGACAAAACAAAGGCTTTCACACACACACACACACACACACACACACACACACACACATGTATGTGTGTGTGTGTGTGTGTGTGTGTGTGTGTGTGTGTGTGTGTTTGTGTGTATCAGAGAGTGGCAAATAAGTCCAACCACAATTCAAAGACCTTCTACCTTCTACCTCTGTGAAATTCTCAGGAGTCCAGTGATATAGGGCATGCAAAGATATTCCTTCTATGTTAAAGGCTAAGTCATTGCACCTGGATTTGGATTCTGGGGGCAGTACATTCCTCACTTGAATGTGTTACTCTGGCCCATATAGCAAGTGACACAGAAACCTGCTAGCTTTGTGTGGGACCTAGGATAGAAGAAGGCTCTTTAATAGGTCCAAGCTACTGTACAGACTTCTCTACCACTTGTACTATATGACCCAGCAGATCCTATGATACTAGAGGTGTCAGCGGCAGATAGAGATGCTCTTTGGAGCCTTTGGCAGGACCCTATAGTTGACTCACAGAAGAGAATTTTGGAATTTGGGAGCAATGTTCTACCATTACCTGCAGACAACTATTCTCCTTTTGACAGGCATCTCTTGGGCTAATACTGGACCTTAGTGTAAAGTGATGATTTGACAATGGTCCACCTAGATACTATGTTCAGCAAACCAGTCCCTAGTCTTCTCATCATTCAACTGATCATATGAAAAACCTCATGAGGACATAGGTGCATGCTTGGTAAGCAGACAGCATTGTAATATTGTAACAGGACTAGAAATCATAGGCATTTGGGCAATTCCTTCATGTAACTTCCTGGTGCCTTCATGACCTGCTCATGCCCAATTTCATTACTTTCATATGATAATAGATTGCTGTTGTGCACAATATACTTTATAAATTGGTGAGTCAAAAATATAAGCGAGCCAAGATTTTCTGAGGAGCTTGCAGAGTGTAGAAGAAATGCAGAATGGGTAATAGAAGAAGGTAGTTATAAATACCATCTGAGACAATGTGACCAGTTGCAGAAATGAGGATTATAATTGACAACAGTGCTTCTGGTGTATTTTATTAAGAACGCATTTGTACAGACACTTCTGTTTTCTTTCAATTTCTTTATCATAATATGCTAAAACATCATTTAAGAGAATATTAGAAGGATGTCACTTATGGGACATTGCCACATTCTAAATTTATAATGCGTTGTATGAAAGGTAGTTGTATCATGTTAGGTTAATTATGACCTGGTTATATACAATGCATTTTTGATTATATGTGAGAAAGTTATATTATGTTTTGGCATATTATTATAACCTGGTTATTATTTTCATCTGGAAATTAATCACACCTTAAGGATAATATGATCTTGTGTCAAGCTGACAGCAGGTGGACTTGTGATGGATATTCTTGGCTGCCAACTTGACTACATCTGGAATGAACTACAATCCAGACATGGAGGGCACAGCTGTGCGAGATTTTCTTCTTAGTTTGAAGGTTGTGATTCCACTTTCAGTCTAGACCTTTGACACAGAAAGACACACCTCTGATTTGGATCTTGAGGTGGGAAGACACACATCTTTAATCAAGATCTTGAGGCTGGAAGACACACCTGCAATCTGGGCCACACCTGTGTCTGGAAGCCTCACCTTGCCAGCACATGCATTCCTTCACAGGCATTGATAACTACTTCTTTGGGATTCAGCAAATACGGAAGACCAGCTGAGACACCCATCCCTGTGAGACTGAGCAACTATTAGATTCTTGGACTTTCTAGTCAAAGTTAGCCATTGTTGTATTAGTTGGACTGAGGCCTATAAGTCATTACTTATATTCTATATAAGTTCTAGGACTGTAGAGAAGCCTGACTAATACAGTTTAAAAAGATGCTTATAAAAGAATAAATTTCGCCAGGCGGTGGTGGCACACGTCTTTAATCCCAGCACTCGGGAGGCAGAGCCAGACGGATCTCTGTGAGTTCAAGGCCAGCCTGGGCTACCAAGTGAGTTCCAGGAAAGGCACAAAGCTACATAGAGAAACCCTGTCTCAAAAAAAAAAAAAAAAACAAAATAAATAAATAAATAAATAAATTTCAATGGTCTGAGGCTTTATAGCACTATTGTAGATTATGAGGCATTCTTAATCATACAAAATCAAAGGATATTCTGTATAATATACCAAGTAAAATTTTGATAATGATTTTATGATACAAACATAAGCAGCTGATGATTTGCTATTTTCATTATATTATATATATTGTATTGTATTATATATACATACACATGCGCACAAAGAAATTGGAAAATACAAATGTATTTCATAATTGAAAACAAATATTTCAACATGTTTTTAAACAGTATTATAACTAGGGTGTTAATAGTCTAGTAGACACACATGTGTTCAGCATTGTATTTGTTATGTAATGAGTGCCATCCAAATATTAAAATCTTTTTCAAAAATTATGTGAGATTAAGTTTTTTAAGGTAACAGAGGTAAAAATTTTCCAACTCAAGAAAATATGATCTTGACATTTTATGTATGTGATCAGCAGAAATTACCTTTCTCAGATTTGTTGCTTGTAGTGGTAAAATGGTTAGCATATGATTGATTATAGATTTTATATAAGAATTAGACTGAATGGATGAAAACAACCTATTATTGCATATTGTAGTTTTGTTAGACCTATGGTTTATACTATTTTTTATATCATTAATAATGCTAGTGAGAAAAATATGGAATTCAAGTTGACCACAAATAACAAGAATCCTGCTAGGCACATTATTATATATCCATATTTTATATGCACATTTATACATTTAGATAGTTGAGACCCTTTATTATTTTGCAATATTCTATCATATATGTAGCATACCTTTTGTCATCATAATATTAGTAACACTCACATAATCCTGGATGAAATTAATTATAAATAAGGAAATAATTTAAATTTTTTATTTCATGAAAAAATATATTTAACAAATAGTGCTGGAAAATTTTAATATCTATATACACAAAATGGAATAAGGATACAGAGAGAACATGCTAAAAAACTGAACCAAAATGAATCACAGACACAGATATAACTAGAGTTTTTCTGGTCCTGCCTAGCCCACAGTAGGACAAATCTTTCTCACCTGCCAGTCCTGCAGATATTCAGACCCAACCAAGTAAACACACAGAAACTTATATTGTTTACAAACTGTATGGCCATGGCAGGCTTCTTGTAATCTACTTCTTCTATCTTAAATCAACTCATTTCTATTAATCTATACTTTGCCATGTGGCTTGTGGCTTAACGGTACATACCTTACATCTTCCTTGTCAGGCAGCGGCTGGCAGTTTCTCTCTGCCTCAGCCTTCCACTTGCCAGAATTCTCTTCTCTGCTTGCCCTGCCTATACTTCCTGCCTGGCTAATGGCCAATCAGTGTTTTATTTATTAACCAATCAGAGGAACACATTTGACATGCAGTACATCCCACAGCACACAGATGTAAATTCTAAATACCTTGAATATATCATAGGAAGAATTCTAAATATCAACAACAATAATAATGATTAAGTGCTATAAATTTCTAAATTAAGATATATCTGCCTTCTGCCAAAGTCGAGAAAATGAGACATGGCCTATATAGAATTAAACAGATACTTGCAAACTGCATGTATATTAAAATATCTTGTTTTAATTGTACAAATAACACCTAAAATCAATAATAATAAAAATGAACACTGAATTTGGAAGACATGCAAAATAACTAAACATTTCTTTGACAGATGGTTTGTATAAGCTTGCATTTGTGCATGTTTACCTGTTTATGTCTCAAATGGATATAAGAAAAGACTTTCCATATTGTATGTTGTGACAGGTAAGCAAATTAAATGAACTTCCTCTATAGGCCCATTAGAATAACCAAAATCACACTGATATCACCAAATCTGGTGAGTGTTTTAAATAATAGATTCCACTCCATGCAAGTGGAAATCTAAAATAGACCAGAAACATTTGGAATCTGTTGCTTAGAGAGCAAAGTGTAGGCTTAATGTTTAATGGAATAATTATGTTCCTTTTAATGTATGAAATGAGTCAAAGTTTATATTTACAAAGGAATCTGCACACAGATGTTTATATAGGCTTTATTCATAATTAAAACCACCAAGACTTTTTTAGTAATGGAATGAATAATGAACCATGGCTCACCCAGCTAATAGGATATTGTTTAATGTGTAAAGAAGCTATGAATCTATGAGAAACACAGAAGGGATATTTTTGAATTCTGGTAAGTTAAAGAAACCAATCCTATAATCCCTCATAATGTATGGTTCCAACCCTATGCTGCTATAGAAAAGGCAAAAGTTTTCGGATAGTGAAAGGTCAAAGTTCACTAGTAAATTATCAATGGAAAACCCATTGTATTTTTAAGCAAGAGAAACTTAAGGGCATAAAATCCTATTTATTAAAACATTGATCAAAATCCAGATAATGTACACAACAGATTACTTATGTAAACCATGAATTTCAGTTGAAAACAATTGTTATACACTAAATAGTTGCAATGAATGTCTCATTTCTTGTGTATGGCTGTGGTAAAGGTTGTATTTGTATGAGAGAAAGTAATACTATTTGATCAATTTTGGTATGAAGCCCCAAACTACTTTCGTAATACCATCAACTTAAACTGGAAAAAAAAAAAAAAAACAATTATTCTATAAAGCACTATTCTAGCCTTTAAATGGTATACTTACTGAGATAACAACATGTGTGTGTGTGGGGGGGCAATTTATGAGTACGTGCTAAGGGTGGGGGTGAAGCATGTGCAGGCCTGAAATCCACATACAAACACTCAATACCTCTCCAACTTTACTTTCTGGTGTGGTCTTTTGCTAAGTCTGAAGATCATTGATCTGGTAGGCTGGCTGGCCATGGCTTTTGTGGATTGACTGTGTCCATACAATGCCACTCCCAGCTAACTTCTTGTCATGTTGGTTTTGGAGAACTAAACTCAGATTGTTGTGCTTACATAGCAGGCAGTTGACCCACTGAGTCAAGTGCTTGACCATGCTCTTCATTTTAACTTATACAAAATACCATGGACATAGGACATAAAGAGCTGTAAAGTGAAAAATGCAACTATAGTCCTACACTAAAAAAGTTAATTTGTATGCTGTTTATGACTTCACATTTTAACTCAAAGTAATATCAAAACAATTGTGTACATTATGATTTATTTGATATTATTTGACTGTTAGAAATTTTCATTCTTAAAAATAGTTTTTGAAAAATAAATACATATCAATGGACAACAAACAATTTCAGAACTTACAGAAAACACTACCCAATTGTTTCCTATCTGCTGTAGAGACAAATTCTCATTTATATTATTAATATTTTAAAAACATTGTCTAAAATGTGATAATATATAATTTTGAATAATATAGAACTATGAAAGTTATGGTTAATATTGATTAGACATATTTTTAATAAAATATTGTCTCTATGTATGCTAAACACAATAGCAAAACACATATATTGCATTTATGTGATTTCAAGTGTCTCTTAAATACTCTCACAAACACACATAAAGACCACAGATGGCCTCGTAAGGACTACTGCTCTAAGAATCAAAGAAGGAAAAACTGGTCAATGACAGCAGTAAAACATGGCTCTTACTACACACTTCTTTCTCTTACTAGATATATTATCTAAAGCAAAGGTTTTCAATCTGTGGTTTACAAGACCTTTGGGGTAACATATCAGATATCCTGCCTATCAGATATTTATATTGTAATCCATAACAGTGGCAAAACGACAGTTATAAAGTAGCAATGAAAATAATTTTATGGTTAGGGATCTCCACAATGTGAATTAAAGGGTTGCAGCATTAGGATGGTTGAGAACCACTTGTCTAATACAACTTATTTACTCCTTTACAGTTAAAATGTAGCTGTCATTGAAGAGCTCCTTTTGTGTATGGACTGTGCTGGGACTTGTGGTCTTTTATTTGCTGTACCATAACACATAGTTTTGTTTTTAGAGTGTGAAGAGTAGGGCCAAACGTATCTGATAAGTGGATTTTCATGAATGGAACCATATAACATTTCTACTACACTGATTTCCCAAGAATTAGCAATGTGTTGCACTTTAACATGAACTTGCTGCTTTATGCCGCTATATAAACTTATGATTATTATAAAATAACAGGGAATACTGTGTGTTTGGATTCCTCAGAATACCAAGAAAAATATTGAAAAATCATTGGCATATGTAAGCATGAATGGTGACTCCCTTGAAGATAATAAAGTCCATTGCAATCAAATAATTTCAATAACATGGTTGTTTTATGTATGCTTTCTTAATGAAGTGAGATTTAAGTTCTCAGATATTTTTATATACAATAATTATTTAAAAATTTATCATTCCTTAGATAACAAAATTTCTCTTGGTTAAAAAAAAAAAAAACAAAGGAAATGGAGAGGAAAATATAAGATCAGGACTTCTTGCTCTCTATGTTTTAAAATTTGAATCAGAAGTACTTTATTTTAAACATGCCCAGTTTTAAATAGTTGAAGTCAAAAGTACAGCAGTGTGTGCCTGTAATTTGTTGTTTGAATTGTTTCCTTTCTTCATTCACTGATGTGCTGAGAGACATTTAGTAACAGCAGAGTGTTTGTCTATTTGGTTATGCTTTCAGAGCAGCTAGAAGAGGGGTTCACATCTGGCTGTCTCCCCAGTTATAACATATAAGAATGGCGCTGTATACAATAAACACAAACACACCTTCAGTAAGGAATTGCATCCATAAGGCTGAAGAATGTTATTTCCATAAATGATTAGTCATTAAACAATATGATTTCATGTTTTAATTATTATAACTCCAGGTAAACATTACTTATATACTATTTTCAAGTCATATCTTCAGATATAAACCCAAGAGAATATTTCAGTGTTTGAAAAATTAGAAAAAAAATGGAATTTGGAATTCTGTATTTTGAATCATATCTCTACTCCTACATCATCATGTTACTTCTTTATTTGTCTCCTAGGTACAAGGCTATCTGGCTGAAGTAGGACCAGTAAAATTCAGATCTTTCCATTTACATTAAAATCTTGTCATTTTTTAACAAGAAATCTAAAGGAAAGAGAAATAGAAGGGATTCTTCACATACTTTGTAAAGCCATTTTTAGATACCTAAATAGTATTTGTATAGACATAAATAATTTCTGTTCATGGAGAGAAGGTTGTCTCCTGATCCTTCCATAGACAATCAAATGTGTGAGGAACTCTATTGAAAATTGTGTGGATATTTTTATATAAAAAAATAATAATGATTAAAACCCAACAAGTTATAAGTCTCCCCTCTTTTACAGTGTTTTTGATTATTCATCTGATAGTTGTCATAGAAAATTGCAATTTAATTGTAAGTATATTGGGAATATAAATACCATCTATATATAGTTCCAAACACAGATTGTATAGAAATTTTATAATATCTCATTAAGTATGTATTTATTCAATTAATAGATGCCACATATGCATATATATTTTACCAGATAAAGATTTTATATATACGTATATATATACATACATATATACTTTAATTAATAGATATTCATATATAGATTGATAGCAAAGTCTTATATTTATATGCAAAAGTATAAGCCATTTTCTAAAGTGTCACAATAATGAAAAAGTGTTTACATATGTCACACTTTCTGTACTGCTTCAAATCTTGAGCCTTTGGAATTAGTTGGCCAATGCATCAAGCTAGCTTAAGGCAGATTAAATGATGCTTCAGTTTGCTTAATATGATATCAGTAAAAGAGGCTTTCTCTCTGCCATATTACATAAGATTAATTGCAAAAAGGCAACATCATTGATATAATTCTTTCTTCTAAATATTTTAAAATTTCAGTTCCATGATGGAGATCAACAGAATTATGCAGAAAACACTCTCTTAAAGTTACAAGGAATTGTATGTTACTTACTGACTGATGTGACTTTTCATATAAATCTTAATAAAACTGACATAACAAATTAAGATAGATTTAAAAATATTGATGCTAGAATGATATTATACTACTGTCAGTACATTAGATGAATTCAATTTCTGTACATGACTCAGATATATTGTTATAAACAATGACAGCAAGATAATTTCTGACTGAAACAAGAACTTAACCTTATATAATTAAGTGCTTTTAGTTGACCTACTTCCATGGTAAAGATAGAAGTACTGAAATAAGAGTTCGACCTCTGGGTCACTCTATTAGCTTCAGAGACCAAGTTAACACTCAAACATACATTGTAACAGTTTTCATTTTCTTTAATAGGAATAAGAATGTAGAATAAAAGTAAAGCAATTAAAGACCTGAAAGATTCTCACAGAATATAAAACCTCATTGGATATATTAATCAATATTAGTAGAAAAATAAAACAAATGAAATGTTAAATTACTTAAATTATTGTAGCCTTTGGAAGATATAATGATTCCCATGTCCTTTAAAGTTATATAGAATGTTTTAATGTCTTCAATCTTTGGGATATCTTGAGGCATATACTTATATGATTTCAAAAATCACTTGTTCCTCTTGATTATAGAAAAAATTAAGACTAATAACTTTAGCAATGATATACAGAAATATAAAAATGTCACTTCACTGAAAAGAGAAGTATTTTTTTGAATGCATTTTTTTTTCATGCATGTATATTTTTGCATGCATGGATCCATTCCTAACATCCCTAAGGCATGTAATTTTTTAAATCTTGATAATGTATCTATGAATATGATTGGGATAAAAATATTGGCAGAAACTCAACAGAGTAGGAGAAATATGATAATATATTTTACGCTCTAAAAGAAAAGCCTTGTTCCTTTATTCAGTATGTAATGTGTAAACCCACTCTTTGGAGTAATTATTGATGATTACATTGAGTAATTTTTTACATAAATATATAGCATTCTTTATGTACATAAATTTTACCTATAAATTGTTATGTTGAAACAAAAAAAAAGCATATTGGTCATTTCAATTTTGGAAAATGAATGAGGAGATGTTGATTTACAATGAGCTTTTAAAGTATTGATTTCATTTATATAAGCAATAATTTACAACTTATATCTAATGAATATGATTACACATAAGACTCAGATCTATTCTTCAAACTTTGGGAACAGAACTCACAGGTTTGACAGTATGAAGCAAGTATGAAACACATGGTAGAATACACAGACATTGTGTAAGTATATTGTTTAATGCATGGACAAGGTACTTCCTTATACAAAATGGTCTCTTCATTTCAGGATGGCAATGTATTAAAACATAGAACACAATTACAGTGATGGAGTGCTTTATCCCAATGGAAGCTAATATATGAAAATTATGAGTATAAATAAATAAGTAAACTCTTATTTGTTAGGTGTCATTTATATTGAATACCCAAAGACTCTCTCTCTCTCTCTCTCTCTCTCTCTCTCTCTCTCTCTCTCTCTCTCTCTCTCTCTGTCTGTGTGTGTGTGTGTGTGTGTGTGTGTGTGTGTGTGTGTGTGTGTTTTGAACAAAGCTCTTATGTGTACACATAAACAGAACCCTTCTTTTCTATGGGCAGAGAGTATGCTGAGGTCATAATCATGGCATAATTGAATAACAGCTCAGAGTAATTGATTGAAACACATTTGAAAATGGTTTTCATTTTAGTTTTATTGTAGTGAACAGTAATTTCAATTTTCTTAAAAGGCACCCAAGAATAATTATATTTGTGAACTAAAAATATATAAAACTGTACAGAATAAATAGTTCATAGAAATCTAGTCATACCTCCTTCTAAAATAAAGCTACACTGTCCCTCTCTTGAGGCAACTCAAAAACCTTACCTGTATAAGTGCCTTTTGCTACTAATCTATGACATCTATCAGTGTATATCAATAAAAAATAAAGTAATCTTTACTATTCATTTTATACATTTGAATTACTTGCCATGAAAGACATATTTCTATTTTTGTCATATAGTTGTACATTAACTCTATGAAATGAAGCAAAAATCCTAAGTGCTCTAATCATATATACAGTATAATCTCAGTAGCATTTGAAAAATATCCCAAGAACAGAATATTTAACACAAATGACATACCTTAGTCTCACAGCAGCTTTACATCAAGAATATACACACAAAAAAAAAATGTATACAGAAAACTAGCATACTTCCTTATTCATCCCACATGAACTATTTGTCATCTGTGTCTTAATGCAGAAAGCTTAGAAGTGGCATTTGTTTATTCATCCTTTGTTGAAAATTATGAATCATTATTGACCCACATACTTACAAATTTACATTTTTATTTACTATTGCCATTTGTAAATTTAAATTCCAGTTCCCTTTGCATTTACTGTGAGAAAATTTAGTGTGTTTGACAATGCAAATTTCTGTCATATGTATTGATTATGAATACATCTCTTACTATATATATATTTTTTTTTTAACTAACAAAATCCAATTTATTCAGCCATGGAAAAAGTATTCAAGAAAACTGGGGCTATTTAGATAGTCAACCCTTTAGGTGTTTAAGAGGAATTCTATGAAATACTTTCAAAGATTTGGAGAAATTCTACTATAATCCTTGCATCAGTTATATACAAGGACTTGATTTATTTGTAACAGGCTAAATTGCCTGAAGATAATGCCATGGCTTCCTCAATGATCCCTGAGTTTTGCTTTCTTCTTTTGTATCCCACAGGATTCCTGCTGTATTGAGTTCTGACTGATGACACACATGTAAGGCACTTCTTTCTAAGGTTTGGACTTAAGACAGAATCACAGCAATTCTGAGAAAGCCCACAAACAGCCCATCTATGTTTGCTGCTCCAAGACTTCTAAATAGTCAGGTTCAGCATGCAAGTTAGCTTTGAGCTCAAAATATTCATTTTTAGTCTGTTCCACCAACACCTTCCTCGGTCGTGAGTACATCAATGTTTCCATTAATTTCAGTTCCTCATGGGCTCCAGGATAGTTGACTTCCACATCTGGCTGGAGCTGAGCAATGTTTTTTCTTAGGTACTCAGTGATGCCCAGTTGCTGAAGTTCCCTTTCTTTTTCCAAAATGTTCCTATATAATGAACTTGCATCTTGAAAGGACAAAAAATCTGTTGATTGGTCTGTAGTTTTGTATTTCATATTTGAACCTGTAAGAGGGGAATTATTTTCCCGTTCTAACAGGCTCCTCTGAAGATGTTTTGCATCATTTCCTTCTTTATCATTCTTTTCTTCAACTTCTTCCAAATGCTTTGGTCCAAAGGATGGACTTCTATACACATGAACCACGGGGCTCACCATATGCTGCTCATAGAGAGAGGCTGAGGGTCTCTCAGTTGTATGGTGAGTTGTTTTATGACCATACATGCTGTAGTGTAAATGTACAGGGCTGCTATCTCTCATTTGCTCATCTACTTTTTTCTTTTTATATCTTCTCCTACGGTGGAGAACAAGAACCACAATCCCCGCAGCACAGAATACAATAGTTATGAACACAATCAGAAGTCCTAATATCAGAACCGATAGAGGGACAGCATCAGTGAGAGAGCTTAAAATAGTACCAGCTGTATCTGTTGCCATTGTGGGAGAAGACACCATAATGTAGCTAGTCTGGGTTGGCAAGGAAGGATTGTTCACTAAACCGGGGCAAAGAAGTTCACTGTTGAGAGCTTTTAATTCCTTTTTGTCAAGATGCCCCGGGGAAGTGCAGAGGATGTCATCTGTCATAGTGTTTGTGCCCAGCTTGTGTAACCATTGTTGCAATCCAACCAGATCACAGGAGCAGTCCCAAGGGTTGTCCTCAAGGTCAATCTGGATGAGTAAGTCAAGATCATCCAAGATATTACTTACAGGTAAGTGGGTGAATTGGTTTGTTTTAAGATTTACTCTAGTTAAAGGAACACCTAAAAAAATATGTGGTGGTAAAACTTGAAGGAGGTTGTTATTTAAATAAAGAACTTTCAGTTTAGGCATCGGGTTGAAGGTCCCTGGTAATATTTCCCTTACTACATTGTATTCAAGATACAAATACTCGAGGCTGTGAAGACCGAGGAACATGCCTTTATTTAGTTTGGTCAGATGATTGCCGTTGAGATAGAGCTTCTGTAGTCTTGTTAGATTCATAAATGATCCTTCTTCGAGAACTTCAATACGATTGTTTCCCAAGTGAAGCATTTCCAAAGTGAAGTATTCCATCAGATCAGACTTCACTATGGTGTGAATAATATTGCCTGCAAGAATCAGCTTTCTAGGATTTTGTGGAGGAGGCTGTAGATCTGACAAGCTTTCAATGTTGCGCTCCTGACAGTGGACTAGAAGTCCTGATGAGGAGAGGACTTTGCAGTTGCAAGGAATGGGGCAGTGTGGTCCTGGAAGCTGAGTGGATGCCTTTGTAAGGTAAGGCATCAAACCCGGTGCTTTGGTAGGTTGTTTTAAAATGGATGTATTCTTGCTTGATAGGCGGCTGTCACTTGTTGAAGATGTTATGGCCAGTAATGATCCTGATGGATCCTCATGTTCTTCATACTCGGGTGGAATAGGACAAATAGATTCCTTTTTCAGGCGACTCAATATACTCCCTTTGAAAAGTGGAGGACTGTTGCAAACAATATCACCAATTATAGACTGTGGAGGCATGTTTTCTAGCCAGTTTTTTAGCTGTAATATTTCACAGTTACAGGCCCATTTATTGTCCTCCAACTGGAGATCCAATATCCGTCCAATGTGTTCCAAAAAACCAACATACGGCAATGTTTGCAACTGATTTCCACGAAGATCTAGATGGGTTAAAGGAACAAATCGAAATATGTTTGGAGGAAGACTCTCAATAGCATTGTCATTTAAAATTAACACTTTCAGCCTATTGAGCTTGCTGAAGGCACTTGGTTCGATAACTGTAATAAAATTATTATCAGCCTGCAAGAATTCCAGGTTTTCCAGACCATGGAATGTATCCTCTTTAAGAATTTCCAAAGAATTGTGATTGATATGAAGTTGCTTAAGAAGCCCAAGGCCGTTAAATGCACCAGTCTCAATATCTGCAATGTTATTAAATCCAAGATGTATCGAGAGAGCATTGGCAAGCCCAGAAAAGGCATTGGTGTGAAGCACTGTCAAGCCATTATTTAATAAACTTAACTGGAAAGGTCTTGAAGGTGGCACACTTATTTGGGATAATTTATTGATGCCCTTTTCTTCACAATTTATTAGCATTATGCCATCTTTTTCTTCACAGTTGCAAAGAGTGTCGCAAGAACCTCTGACTGAGGGCATTGGTGATTGGGACTGTAAAGACAGACAGGCAAGCAGAGCTGGATAAAGGAGATGAATCCACCGCTTCATGTTGTCCTATGATTGGATATGACTCTGTAAAGACATGCAATAACAAAGGATTTTAATGGGCAAAGGCAGGGAGGTGTGTCTGACAGGTTTTATTAGCAAAGAAAATTACTGTGAAACTATGAATAGCTGGCTGCATCTGCATATTCTTTTAACATTTGATTTAATATTTAATTTAGACAGATATATTTAGTTAACTTTAATTTGTATATTGCTTAAGATTTAGGATAATTAAAGTTTATAATACTGTATCAGCACATGTGATCACAAGTGCTAAAATTCTGCTTTTCATAAATAAGAGATATGTACAGATATATTAGATAAAATCATGTAGCTCACTGGAGATAAAGAAATGCTGCAAAGTATGTATATAAGTGTCTATATATTAATATGTGCATGCATATTTATAGGGAGCCTGAACTTAATTATTTATGTATAAACATATCTCTTTTTTATCTTGTCCTGTTTTTTTGCAGAATATATGGATACTCTTGATGGTTTATTTTGAAAGATACAGGAAGATGTGTCTTTTATTACATAATAAAACAGCATAGCAAAAGTGACTCAGTTTTGATTCTTCTTTCTGAGGCAGTCTGCACAAGCTTCTGAGTCTCAAATGCCTTAGCTTAGGAATACCCACATTTCAAAATAGTCATGCAATTTGTTTTGGGTATCTAGATATGAGCTACTTCCTGCTACTTTTGAATATCAGCAAGAACCAAGTAAAACTTAACTCAACAAAAAGAAAACAATCTTTAATATTCATTTCAATATACTGTAAAAACAAAAAGAATGCCTCATGTAAAGTTCTGGCCAATGACTTGCAAAGGACACACTAAGCAGACTGTAGGACACTGAATGCCATCACATAATTAAACCTTTAATAAGGCACACATTTTCAAACAATAACCTCTGAAATAAACTGGGCTCCTCTGAAAATGTTTCAGGATATGTCCAAGTTGTCTCAAAATGATAATTTATGAATAAGACATGCTTCTCAATCCCACAAAATTACAAGTGTAGATGTCAACCAGTAACCCTCAGAAAGACTCACGTTGAAATGACTGCAGTGGTAAACACATAGAACTCTAAATATACTATAAACTTTTTTCTTTTTTAAATATTTGACCACAAGTAGATAAATGAAATAGAAAGACAAGCACCATGTCTCACAGTTATTGAGCACTACAAACCAATAAATGCTTTCAGTTTTGCAGATAAAATATAAATACTATCTTTGATACAAATAAAATTTACAACCAGATAAAATATCCCAGATTTTGTCAGTAAGGCTGACAGTAATTTTTGGTCCCTGAAAATATATTGTTTCCTTAGAAACTGACAGTTCAAAGTTTCTGGAAAGCAAAAGGCAACTGAAGGAACAAAGCAAAGGAAAGCCTTTGCGTGTCAAGGCAAAGTTGGGAGATTTTACATTTCCACAGGGAGACAGACTGATTTTAAACAATTCCGAGTGCTCTGCTCAGAACTAAGAAGCTTGTGTTGGAGCCTACAGCTTGTGCCTTGGCTCACAAAAAGTCTAAGTAATTCATAAATTACTAACAAGGAGTTTGATTTATTTCATCAACGGCAGCATCCTGAGAACACAGTAAATATTTTCCAGATGGTAACAGCTTATTTTTATCTAATAAGCAACTTATTAAAAATGTGCATGGAAAATTTTATAATCTTTTCAGACACATAAACAGTTTTCAAGAATCAAATTCTATTTCACATTGCTAAGATAATCTTAAAATAGTCACAACTCCATTTCCATATTATCAAAGAATGCATATTTCCATAACAGAACCTTATAAAAGTATCATACAAAGTTCAAAGCATCGTCTAATATTGGGCCCATACTTGAAATTCAAACGGTAGCATTTAATCTTTCTGCAGGAAGCACATACTTTTAGTTTCTAATCACAAACTACATATTTTAAAAGAAATAATCATATATTATGATATCTGCTCGTTCCTCCCCAGCTGTTGAACTAAATGCCAGTTGCTCAGGAGAACAGGCATCTGCTACAGTGTTAGCTTGGCCAGTGAACAAAAATGAAACTGAGTATCCTTTAAGGAAAAGATGAGAGAGACAGAGAGAGAGAGAGAGAGAGAGAGAGAGAGAGAGAGAGAGAGAGAGAGAGAGAGAGAGAGAGAGAGATTGATTCACTCGTTCTTGATAGTGCAAACATCAATATAATAAAAGGCTGGCAACATTCCTCTTACCTGTAAAGCAGACACTTCCTGGCACTATCAGAAATGCAAGCTGGAAGACGTGTCCAAAGTCAATCAGTTTCTCTATTTAAAAAGAAAACACCAACCACAGTGCACTTACTCCTCAAATACCACTTTCGCCAAGTCCCATAGCTCCAAAAAGTTAAAACATCTGGTCAAAGACAAAACAGTGAGCACTTATTTCATTGAAAGTATTGTAGGCAGAGCACACACTGGAGCATCCTGAAGCCGTAGTCCTTTTTCTCCCAATTAATATTCACGGCATACTTCACTGCTATGCTGACTTTTGTTTTGCGTATAGTTAACCATTGACAAGCTGCTGATCACAGTAAATAAACAAGATGTTTTGCAGAGCCGAGGGGGTGCTCACTCTTGCTTTCTTTGGGTGTAGATCCAGACTGCAGCAATGCTCTCTTTCCTCTCTTTCTAGTCTTTCTAGTTAGCTCAGTTTGTTATTAGTCAGATTGCCAAGGACTGGGAGGTAGGCGTAAATAAAGAGACTTCTTGGCTTTTGACTCAGCCTGTAAGCCCGTCCCTACAGAAGTGCTTTAATCTGCCAGTGTCATATAACAGGAGACAGCTCCACCTTGGGACTGTTCAACTCCTCCTATTTCTGCAAACGCTCTGGTCTTTCCACTGCTTTGTGTAGAATAGAGGGTAAATGAATTTTGATGTAAACAATCACATGTGGCTTTAAAAGATGAATAATGTGTTTTGTTATGAAAGGAAGCTGAATAATACAGTGTTAGAATATTTTCTTGCACAGCAGTGTGCTGTACACACACACACACACACACACACACACACACACACACACACACGTGCACTAAAATGACAAACAGGCTGCCTGCAGAATAGTTACTTCCTGTCATTTTAAGACTGTTGTTGTGAGTTGAAATTGGCTGCTAATTAAATTTTTTAAATGTTAACACAAACTGATTCCCTAAAGGACATGGTTTTTTGTTTTTTTTTTTTCATTCATTCTTTAAAAAACCAATCAAAAGCCTTATGTGTGGCTCTAGGTTTCAGGCCTCATTATTTGCTCCCCTAGAGCTGATGCTTTATGATGAAGCTAAAAATTAATGCTGTTGCTGCAGCCCCTTCCTTTTTTCTGATCTTTTTTAGAATCCAAGTGCAACTATTTGAAAAGGTATTTAAATAAAAAAGAGTATTAACACTGGTTTTTAAGCTTCATGTCAAACCCCAAAATATGAAATTATATATCGCAAATCAGAGTGAATCAAGTTACATATGTAGTAATTGTAATGTTCTGATTTAATTGTATTAGTTGAGAAAGAAAATGGTTTTCTAAGTAGTTCACATTTAAGAATTATTTGCTTCTTCAAGTCTTAAAAGTTTTAAATTTTTTCTGGGTAATCACAGACTTTAGATTTTTTTTAATTCTCCAAATGCTTGTTTATAAGAAATTTCAAAACATTATAAATGCCTGATCATTTTGTTTTTAAAATGAATATATTAGAAACCTATACTTATTTCTCCAAAAATATTCTGTTTACTTTTACTCTTACCTAAAGGTTCTAACAGCCATATATACAACCTTAGGTCTCATTTAAACAAATCTCATTAAAAATGTTTGAGCATACTTAAAAAATCAAAAAAGAAGAAGAAAAATTTGAATTATTATTGAAATCATTGACAGAAGGTCCACAGTTAGATCTTCAATGGATTTATAACTATCCCTTTATATTATATTCCCTGCCCATTCTGCATCTAACATGCCAGTGGAATTGTGTGCATTGACGTGGAACAGAGCCCAATGCTCAGGAATAAAAGCAGGAGCAGGAGGATGAAGAGGAGCTAGTGGACTAAAACTAGAGAATCACTGTTTCAGTTTGCCACGGTGCATTAACTTAAGGTTACAGACAGGTAAGTACAAATTAGTATTGCCACCAATCAGGGCAACAGCAGGGTAACGCAAAGGAGCTCCAGTCAGGGCCCAGCATGCACAGTGTAGCAGATACCAGAGGCCTCTAACCAGACCAATGATTCTAATGAATGAATACTGGCGAGTAAAGATACATGGACAGAGTTCACTGTGTGACTCACTATGTCACACTACAGCTTCTGCGATGGGATCTCCTCCTTTTTTCTTTCTTTTTTCTTTTTTCTCTTAAATTGTATCTGGGCAGGGATGGGGGGCTCTGCAAGGACAGAGGGCAGATGGGATTGAGATGCATGATGTGAAAGACAAAAAATATAAAGAAAGTTTAAAAAAAAAGAGAGAGAGAGAGAGACCTGAGAAACTCCACGCATCTTTTGAGGACATAATATCCTAAATTTATTTCTTTAGATTTGGAAGAAGTACTACTAGAGAAAGGAAAGTCAGCGATGAGAATTTCGTCAGGAAAAAAGGAATTGTGTACTCTACACTTTGACACTTTTACCCAGGAATAGCCAAATTTAAATATAGACCTGTTTTCTAATAGCAGAAATTTAGGTACTCCATTTTGATTTATTTGGCTATCTCTTACCATTTAGTGCATATATTACTATTTAATTAACAAGAGGAAAGAAATGAAGAGAATTAAGGCGTTTTAGGATTGAGAGTGTGGCTCAATGGCAGAATGCTTTCCCATCATTACTGAAGCCTTGAGTTTATTTCCAGTCCTGAAACAAAATTAGTAAAACAAAGGCCAGAGTGGTGTAGCTCAGGTCATAATTTCCAGCATTAATGAAGCCCTTTTGGATCTCTGTATTGCATAAGAGCCAGGAGAGCCTTGATCATGGAATTGTCTCCATAAGAGAGACCAGGGGGCATGTTTGTGGAGGACTGTTTTAATTGTTCATTGGTATAGGAAGAGTCAGACCATAGCAGGCTCTTCCACAAGGCATTCCTAAACTGTGTAAGTGAAGAAAGCTGCATGAGAAGTGGCAGCAGCGGGAGCATTGATCTATCTCTTCCTCTCTGCTCTTGACTGCAGATGGACTGTAAGGGTCCTGCCTTTATTTCCCTGAAGTGATTGTAAAATGACATATTAAGTCAAATAAAACCTCTCCTGCTAAGCCACTTTTGTAAAAGTGTTTTATCACACCATCAGAAAGGACATTAGAATACTTTATCCTTACATGTAAGATGTTAGAAGTGGGGTACTGTATTGGCCAGTTGATGTCAACTTGACATGAACTAGTGTCATTTGGGAAGTGGGAAACTCAGCTGACAAATCTCTCCCCAGACTGGCCAGTTGGAAAGACTGTGGTTCAGTTTTTAATTTGGTAATTGATACGGAAGAGCCCAGTCCACTGTGGGTGGTGCCACCCTTAATGGACTGAGCAAGCCTTGAGCAAAGCCAGTGAATACAGCCTCTCTGCGTAAGTTCTAGCCACTAGAATTCTGCCTTGAGTTTCTGCCCTGACTGGTATTGATGAAGAACTGTAAGCCGAAATAAACCCTTTCCATCTCAAGTTGCTTTAGTCATGGTGTTTTACCACATAGTTAGAGAGCTAGCAAAGACAGGCAGTACAATGGTAAGTTTGAGGATATTGTTAGCTACACAGTGAGTTCAAGACCAGCTTGGTGTAGAGGAGCCCATATCTCAAAAAATAAATAAAATAAAATAAAATAGATGCATTCATTTATCACTGGACTAATTCTATCTCTGAGAACTTATGCACTGATTTTTTAATAACATATAAATGTGAAAGTAAAGACCACTGTAAGACTGAGCTGAACTTTGGAATCTGAAGTACTGCAGAGACATTTGGGCCATTTTTGACACAATATGGGGTACAATTAAATACTGTTGATACAAAGAAAAACCTTGCTGACACTTTGGGAATGAGAAGCCCACAGTAGCTTGTAAATATTCAGTAGAGGTTTTATGGTTTGAAGCAAAAGTTTAAACATAGACCTTTATATAAACGCAGTTTGAAATTACTGATAATGTTGTATTGACGGAACTATTCAATCCAAATATTCAAAATAGCTACCATCTTGCTTTGTACACTCCATAGCTTACATAAATTTATAATAATGCTACTAAAATGAAATATCAATAAATAGAAACTGAAGATTATGTGGATGCTAAAGAAATGCCTTTTGCATTGCTTTAAAATATTTTTTTGACAATTTTATCCACCCCTATGTGAGGAGGTATAGGCAATTGATGGCTGTTGAGTCTAGAGAATCAGTAAAGTAGCCATTCTTCAAAAGTCATTACTTTATTATTAGTAGTGTTTGCATATGTGTGGACATTGGTAAATGTGCTTCAGTCTATAGATGATGGTAAGAGGACAAGGTTCTGGAATTAGTCCATCCCTTACTCTTTTTCATGAGTTCCTTGGATGGTATGTAATTCCATAGGATTGCATGAAAGTACCATTACTTGCTAAACTATCTTACAGGTCCCCTAATGCAACCATGTTAGGAACATTAATAAATACTTAACATCACTTGTTAAATCTTACATTTTTCTTTGAATTTCTCTATATAGCTTGGCATGTACTTATTTCAATAAAATAGTAAAGAACCTGAAATAAATAAAATACATTTTCTAATAACCATTATCTCCTTGAAATTTGAATTTGCTAGGTTTATTTTTTCTGTTGTCTATAGCAACTAACTATCATTTCCTCTGTTTATAGCTGAGTCATAGTGTGATATAAGATATTAAAAATAATTATAATTAATAAAATGTGGTTGAGTATTTTTTCCAAAAAGACAGCTGCTCTTACATCTATTGATTTCCTTTTCCTAAAACCTTAAAAAACCTTAATAGTTAATATAATAAGTAATAGATGAACAAATTGTTTTGCTGTTCACTGAGAGCTCATATTTGGATTTTTCCCCACACAGTGGGATGACACATTCAGTGTTGTAGCTGATGTGCACAGTTCCTCAAGAAGGTGCTGCTTACTCTGGTCACTTCCTTCGGCATATTTAGTGTGGGTCATACTTTCAGATACCAAGTGAGACATATATAAGACAATAATGTTAAGTGAAGAAAACACCAATCTAAGAAAGATTAGTTCATATGAAAATGGAATTTCTATCTTTTGGATAGAAATAAATTATTTGTTACAAAAAGATTGCTGTGCTAAAGGTAAAGTAAGTAGTAAAGCACAGGTTTATCAGGAAATGGCAGTGCCTGCTCCAATAAACAAATCAGTATATCCTATAGGTGGACATATTTGGCTTTGATAATGGAAGAGGTCTTTATTTCCTCAATGATTACTGTCACCATTGGAAAATTAGTTATTAAAGAGAGAAGAAGTCAATGGTGACAATTTTATTTAAGAATGTTGGGACTTTTAGGGAAGAGTAATTTTGCCTGAAATCTCAGAAGACAGTAAGATATATTTTAATATTTAATTCTGTTATTTACTTTTGTCAATTTAATATACGAATACTATATTTACACCATTTTTACCCCTTCATCTCCACCCTCTAGTTCTTCCTATGTCCCCTGCTCCCACTCAAGTTCATTAACTTTTCTTAACTATTAGTGGTATGTATTTGTAATTACATGTGTATACGTATAAAACATCAGTTCACATGTGAATGGGGAAATCCCATGAGGGCCTACCACAGATGAAGCACTTCAGATTGTCTATGGAGCCCGGAAAATTTTATCTTTTCCAGTGAGAAGCCCCTTTAGGTTACTTAATACCAAATGGTCAGTCAGCTACAGATACATATGAGTATACAAAAATTTCTTTGAAGTGTTTCAGCCCTCAAAGAATAAACTTTTGATTTATAAATTATTTCATAAGAAGTAAAAAGTATACTTTCAAAATTGACCTACATTCATCCTACAGATATGCTTTTCATATTTTACTTGGGAACATAAATGAAAAATGTAGACTCTAAAGACCTTTATGCAATTTTAATATAACATTATATATGTTTTATATGATGTATATGTAGTTACACAATCTTTGACTTTACCATCTGCACCTTACCAAATGTTTTCCCTACCAAAAAAAAAAAAAAAATTGAACTTTACTTAGGATATAGTTCAAAAATATTAAATACTATTGAGTAGTATTATGAATGTGGATTATCAGAAAAATAAGAATTTCCATTGACTTTCATGTATTTGTAGACAAAAATGTGACATGTAATGTATACAATAAACTAATAATGATATAATTTGAATAGAAGTTAAGATTGTGATGATCAAATTATTGTATTAAATTTAATTTTTAATGAAGAAAAATCTTTTGATTTTATGGAGAGGGAAACTTATTTTGTAATAATCTTTAGGATTAAATATCACATACATTTTGTATTATATCATATCATATCTTTCCTGGTCACCAACATAAATAAAATTCTATCTACATAGAAGGCTCATTGAAACTAACAATGAGATTATATGTTTGTTCATCTCTAAACAGTGTAAAATTTGAAATCATAGTATTGCAATGATATAGTAAATACAGGCTTGGAAACACTATTTTTTGGTGGCTAGTAATTATCAGAAAAATATCTTACACATGATTCATACTTTCTTTGTAGCTCCAACTTATAATAATATAAGGCACACTAACAGTTCGAACTACCATAGACTTAAACATACATTTACAGCAACGTTTCTCTACCTAGAGAAAGAAATCTATTCAAAGCATCACTTACCTGCTCTTCCTTTCTTTGTGAACAGACATGTTTCCATAACAAATAACGTTTGAAATTATTAGAAAGTACTTTTAATACCCCTTGATATATATAGGGTGGAGACTGTGAAAGTAAAAATTTGTAATCTAAAGGCAATATTGAATATTTGTGTATCGTTACTAAAAATTAAGCTTATTCTACAGCCGCCTTGATTTGAAACATTTTTATTCTTTTACTGCCCTCTGGTGGTTCTTGAAAGATGTTGCAGGAAGCATATAATTGTGTGAGTTTTTCTGTTTAAATGAATGGGGTCTTGCAGGGAACTTTATTGCTAACAGAACATTTTCCTTCTAGAAGTTCATTAAAACATGCAGTGTTTTTGTTGTTGTTGTTGTTTTGTTTTTGTTTTTTTTCTTTTGTTTTTTTTCTGGACCGAACCCAGGGCCTTGCACTTGCTAGGGAAGCGCTTTACCACTGAGCTAAATCCTCAACCCCCATACAGTAAAAGTATTACAAGATGGAAATTGCAGACGGCAATTTGCTATTCCATAACCCATGATCTTTTAAGTACTGATTATAAACATTCCCCAAAAGAAATTAATTGCATGCTCCAATAATTACTTTGAATCTATAGATGAATATAAATTTTTTCTTGTATAGTTAATTGGTAATAGTGAATATTTTATTTTCATGCTATCAGAATTATATGCAATATTGAGCACATCATATATGTAGAATTATTGTTCAGGCCATACATAATAACACAACTTTAGAATAAACCATGAAACAACTATTAAAAGTGACAAAATGCATCATAAGGAGATGTAATCACCTTTTCAATTCCAAGGCTCTTTGCGGAGTCTACATTTTCCTTTTTTTTCTGATTTCAGAATTTATCCACTTGTAGAAAACACTGCTATTCACAAGTATTTTTAAAAATGGGAAAAATGCACATGAAGATTGTATTTTAGTCCTGTATTTTAAAAAAGCAAATTGTTGTTCTAATATTTATTATAAAAAATGTTTCTCTAAAATTGGTTTGAGTGTTTCCACTGTTAATAACTGAGAATAAATTATCACAGACATTTACAAGCTGAGAATTAATCACACCGATGTGCATATATATGTAGATATGATTGATAATTAATATACTCTATGCAGAAACTAAAGTCTATCTAACTCATCAGGATAGAATATGTGTTTAAGTGGCAATTTCCTTGTCTCTGATCATTGTTCTCTGCATCTCTACCTCACTTATTCTTCTAACCTTAAGTCAATGGCTATGAAGCTGCTGGAACATCTGCCACTCATGTCAATTCAGGTTCTGAAGATGCTGCTCTTCTTCTGGGTGCTACCGAAGGGGCAGTCTCATGTCTCACTATGCATTTGATTTCTCTTTTGTTTACAATCAAGTAAGGGTAGTGACCAACTTTTCCATAATTACTTATTTAAAACAAGATGGCTTGCTGTGGATATCACTCTGTATGCTGTGAATGTGTTGCTCTGATTGGTAAAGTAGGCAGGCAGGAAGTATCGGTGGGACAAATTGTGGGGAGAATTCTGGGAACAGGAAGGCTGAGTCAGGAGATGCTGCCAGGCACAGTAGCCATGAGAAGCAAGATGTAAAAGTACTGGTAAGCCACAAGCCACATGCAAACTTATAGATGAATAGAAATGGGTTAATTTAAGATATAAGAACTAGATAGCAAGAAGCCTCCCATGGCCATACAGTTTAGAAGTAATATAAGTTTCTCTGTGTTTAGTTGGGTCTGAGTGGCTATAGGAGTCAGGTGGACACAGGAAAACTCCAGCTACCATGGCTGATTATAAAATTAATATAATATATATTGGTAGTTGGAATCACATTTCACTTTGATATTTTCCCCACAAAATTTGTGTGAAAATTTAGAAAAACATGAATAAATTACTTTTTTACAGAAGCTGTTTATTGGGACCCCAAGGCATTAAATACAATGGTATTCCCTCCGTATCTAAACACAAGAACATCCCCATGTTTCCAAGTGCCTTCTAAAACATGAAGCACTAATCAGAAAAATCTAGTATCTGCATAGACTGGCCAAAAATGCTAAGTAAAGACTATTCTGGAATAAGTTATGTGGGTTAGAAACTGTTTTGTCCATGCCATATTACAAGCTGTTTGAATTCATTGGGTAGTCCTGGCATCTGAGGTCTGTCCTATGTGGTAACTTTAGAAAGTGAACTAAATAGCCTTTGGCCATGGTAAATTCCTTGTGCAAGTGTGCCAGACTCCTAAATTAAAATTGGCCATAAGTATTCACCTGTTTCACTATTTTAGTATTAGTTAGAATATATGTATGTGTGTGTATTTAAATATAAATAGAAAAAACAGAAAATGCTTTTAGTTTTTTAATTAAAATATGTCTTTATCTTGTGGCAGATTGCCTTTCCAGCATTAAAAAAAACCTAGGGTTCAAATCCAAAGCACCTCAAAAAATTAATCTTTCTAACCATCCAATTAGAAATAAATATCATTCTATAGGATTTCTGTTCTGTTGTCAGCTTTAGTATACTTTACTGGTAACCAGCCCTTAGCACTTCCTGTTTTTCTGCAGGCTGAATGAGAATGGTCTCCACAGGCTCTTTGAAAACTAGGTGGGACAAAGTTTAAATAGATAAGATAAAGGGGAGTTGTTCCATTTGTGTTGACAGGTCAACTGGTTTGTAAGTTATGCAGGTCTTATTTAGGCAGCCATATTGCTGAGATTTTCTGGGTTCAGTTTCCCTGTCATGTCTGGAAGACACTGCCTTGCAACAGGTGTAGCTGGAGAGCTTCTCTCTGGGTCCCGCCAAGCCCTCACAGTTCCCCAGCCCACTTATAGAATAAACACACAGACACTTATATTACTTAAACTGTTTGGCCTAATGGCTCAGGCTTCTAGTTATCTAGTTCTTATATCTTAAATTAATCCATTTCTATTAATCTATAAGTTGCCACATGGCTTGTGGCTTACTGGTATCTTAACATCTTCTCATGGCGGCAGTTGGCAGAGTCTCTCTGCCACAGCCTTCCACTTTTCAGACCTCTGCTCTCTCTTTGTTCACCTATACTTCCTGTCTGGCTACTGGCCAATCAGCATTTTATTTATCAATCAATCATCCGCAGAAAGCAGGAGTCATAGTCCTTTAGCTCTTGTGGTCTTTTCTACCCCTCTTTCACAATATTTTCTTAGCTTTAAGTGTAGGAGTTCTATTAATGATGTACTCACTAGGAACAGGAAACCCACAGTGACTTAATTGGTTCATTTTGACCGGTTAGAGTTGCATTTCTTAGTTTTGATCTGCTGTAAAAAGAAGATACTTGGAGGTTGTTGTAGGTTTAAGTATTGGTAACTACTCTAAATGTAGTTTGAAATTATACTGATGAAGGACATTGGAAGTATATTCTCCTCTAGGATATATATCCTTTCCATTCAAGTATAGTTGGTGAGGCTTACTGTTCCAGTATAAATTTCCTTTTACTGAGTGGGATTTAGATCCAAAATAAACAGCCATTGTTTATTCCAAGATGAAAGTGTCAAGATTGCAACGCTGGTATGGTGGTTTGAAAAAAAATATGGCGTCAGAAGTGAGTGGCATTATTAAGAGTTGTAGCTTTGTTTCAGTAGGTGTGGCTTTGTTGGAGGAAGCTTGTCAGTATAGGGTCAGGCCTCCTCTGCCTTCTCTGCCTTCTGCCTCCCTTTATTTCTTTCTGTTCCAGATTCCCCTTTGTCTTTCTATAACAGTGCATCTCATTTCTCCTTTCTTGGAAGATCATCTCTTTCCCATTGATTACTTTCTAGGTACCTAATCTCTGTGGTTATTCTGAGAATTCCACGTATTTTGGAAGATTAAAAGTTAACATTCACTTATGAGAAAAAAAAAAAACCACCTCATTCAGGATAAATTTTCTAGCTCCATCAATTTATCCATATGTTTTACTTCCATAGTTTCAGGGCAGAAGTAAATATGTTGTCCCATAGGTGAGCCAGAAGCTATTTTACTTGTAACTGATCCTTACTGGTAGAGGGAAATTCAATTTTATCCAATAGAGTGTCACTGGGTACACATTGCAGTGCAAACTCCATGCCCAGGAGTAGTTGGCCAATAGAAAAAAACTCCATGTATTTTTGTGGACATTTTTTCTGATATTTTTTTTAATCTTATTTGTCTATTGATTATTTATTTTGATCATTGTTTTTGTGGGTTTGGGGGTACATAAAGTTAGGCAAGTGGGGAAGAGGTTGAGAGGATCTGGGGGGGACACAGAAGAGGGGGAAATATGACCAAAATTATTTGTAGAAAATAATTAATATGCATCATTTGATGATTTTTGATCTCCCACTTTGCTTCCATTACATCTTATTAAGCTATTCTTCTTTGAAATAATATTTTCCCTTGCCAAAGCTGTATATGTACTGATAGATCTGTTTTAAGTTTGAGGGTGCTAGGATCAACTTTTGATTATTACATGCAATTGAGTTCCAAGGTAGAAATCTCATCTTTTCCTTCTAATGGAGAATACATATTATCTGTAATTGCCCTTAGTAGAAACATCTGTTAGGTCGCATTACAGTATTTTAAAGTGAATCAGAAAATGAGGAGTCATGATTTTAAAAGATCTGGTTTTAATAATTCTTTATAAAACAGTTCTTGACCTGTATTAAAGGAATGAAGCTCTACTGAGTGATATGAGCCCAAATGGAACACCAAAGCTCCTCTTAACATCACTGTAATTGGAACTGTCCATCTAATTCAGTTTTAAGTAATCAAATAGCATTCTTCCAAAATTACATTTATTTGTTGTCAGAGTCAACTGTCCACTGTTTTCTTTTAAAGAAGTTTATTATGGGGTAGCGTGAATTATAATGACACTTCTTGAAGTGTTTAAAAAAACAGCAGCAGGTATAAGGAAAATTAAAACACAAGAACAATTGTTTCAAGAAAAATTTGAAAGACTTTTCTGTTTTTCATGTTATATTTTATATATGTAATACAAGTTTCTTCCTTCTTTCCTTCCTCTCTCTCTCTCTCTCTCTCTCTCTCTCTCTCTCTCTCTCTCTCTCTCTCCCTATGTTTATGACTCTCACATCATGCATCTCCATCCCATTCATTTTCCCATCCCTTTGTATCCACCCTCTGCCCTTACAACCTCCACCCCCCAATAAATAAATAAATAAAACTTGAGGTAAAAAGAATAAAAGAGAGAAAGGAAAAAAACAATCTCTTCATGGAAGCTGTAGTATCACACAGTGAATAAAGCAATAAACTCTTTTATCCATATCTCTTTTCTTGCATGTGTTCATAACAGAATTATTGGTTTGGTTTCAGGCTTCTGATTTCTACTACACTATTGATGATGGGCCCTCACTGGAACTGCTCTTGGTTATCCTGCTTTTGTCCTGTGTTGTGAAAATCCTGCAGATTTGGGTCTGTAGGGTCATTCCCTTCCTGTGCTTCAGCAGATCACAAATGGGGTAGATATTGGGGTGGCCCAACACATAAGCCTGGTTCTGGGCCTAGGTAGTTCACAGTTGGTCAGCCACCAGCTCTCCCTTGTCCTCCCCACCAGATTGAGCTCTCCTGCATTGTCATGAAGAGTTCACCCCTTACAGCATTGAGCAAGGAGAGGGGGGCATCTCTCCTTCTTTCATGTCCTCAAGATCAGAGGCCACACACCTAAACCTTCAGCATCAGCTCTACTGTTTTACCTGCATGGTATAGGGACCACTCTCCTGAGTGCTACAGTTGATGAAGGCAGGGCCAGCTCTACCACCTGTCTCAGTCATTGACAGGGGACAGGGTAGCATCATTCCTCTGCCCATACTACCCTATGACAGATGAGTAACTGGGACAGCTCTCCCATGCTAATTACTTTGGAACTGACTCACCCCCACCCCCACCAATAGGAGTGGCTATATTGTGCTGCCCAGGTAAGGTGCAGGGCCTACTCTTCTGAGGGTTGCAGCTGGTGGGGATGAGGGGCAGCTCTCCTGCCGTTATGACTTCGTGGCCAGCTCTATCCTACTCATGCTGCCACTTGAATAGATGAGTGTTGGGGACAGCTCTCCCATGCTTACAACTTCAGGGCTGGCTCACACACACGCCTCCGCTAATGGGGTTTGCACTATGGTGCTATTGAAGTAAGGTGCAGTGCCTGCTCTCCTGAGTCCATGTCTACTACAGCAATTTATACAGATATGTTTGGTTTAGTGAACAAGGTCTCATAATGTATAAATATATAATATCAAGATTATTTAGTGCAATGCAGATTTTAAAGGTTTATTAATTTTACATCATGTGCATGGGTGCTTTTTCTATCTCTATGTAAGTACATTACATGTGGGCAGTACCCACAGAGCCAGAAGAAGGTGTGTGACTTCCTAGAAAAAGGGTTACAGATCGACATGAGCTATCATGTAGATACTGGGACCAAACATGGTTCTTCTGAAAGAACAAAACAGCCAGTCTGGCCTCAAATTCCAGATTTACCTGGCTTTGTTTCTGCCTCCTGAGTGCTGGAATTAAAAGAAAACACCACTCCACCATATAAAAATATATAGTTTTCATATGGCTAGTAATTAGCTGTATATTTGTTTTTTTTCTTTAATACACTTCTTTAAAACTTTTAAAAACATTGTATGCATAGTAATATTAAGCAAAAATAAACATATTCTGACCATCCCAAAAGGAGTTTATGTTGCTGGACATGATTTTAGATTCTACAACAACATTAAGAAATTGTTATTCAACAAACAAGAAGATGAAAATTCAATAGAAAGGGAATTGTAGTCTCATATCTAGCAAATGACAAACAACATATTCAGGTCTGGATGTGATAGAAGTTTTGCTTATTGTACCAACACATTCTAATGAAACATAAATCAAGTCACATGATTTTTAAAGGGAAGATATTAGCCAGGTGTGGTAGTGCCTGCCTTTAGTCTAAACATTTGGGAGGCAGAGGCAGGCAGATCTTTGAGGTGGAGGCCAGGTAGCCTCAAGAACAAGTTCCAGAACAGTCAAGGCTACAGAGATAAAACCTGTCTTGAAAAAAAATGGGAGGTGGAGGGTATTAAATAAATTCTTAAATGTCATATTTATACAATTGCATTAATTACGGAATTAAAAATTATCATTATAAGTAAACATGTTGAATTATATGTCCATAAAATACTTAGGAAGACAAATACTTTCTTACTAGCCAAAGTTCAAAATCAAATATTTTACCTTCTATAAATCATTGTGCAAACACTGGAGAATCTTAAATTTAGTTCAATATCTCCCTCTGCTGTTAGCAAACACAAATTAAAACCACGTACATCTGTGATTTTATGTGTAGTAGAATATATTCTTTTTAAAATAACTTCTATGTTTTCCATTGTTTTGAAATTGTGAATACATGATTTATTGAAAAAATAACTTCTTATGAAATAAAAAATGTTAAGTATTAAATAAATACAGGGTACAAGTTTTTACCAGTAATTTATTTCCCTCATATCTGTCTATGATTTAGGTATTTATTCACATAGTAATTATCAAATATGAAAGAATTTGAAAATGCTTTCTGTGTTGTTCCAAATATATTTTTTTTAAAATAATCTATTATTTGGAATTTTCATGTAATCATTTCCTGATACAAAATTGATTTTGAGAAAGAATTATTTTTTCATGTATTTTCATAACATGTCAGACTTTCTTAAAACTTAAATTTTTTAATAACCCCTTGTGGAGACTGACATATCTAAGTACAGTGCCTCACAGAACTGTATTATTCCCAGTTCCTAAAATGATAAGAGCAAAGTGAGCAAAGGACGAGAGTTACACTCTGTGTTATAACAAACACTGGTTTCTAAGATAGAACCATAGCTTGTATTTCCAAGGGAAGTTACCATTTTTGTATTCATTATAAATAATTAATGTTTGCATAATTGTAAGATTTTATAATTATACAACATATTTGTAATATATAATTATATAATTATATTACTTAAGAATATATATCTTGCTGTGGAATGTTGTTCTGTATGCTGTAAATGTGTGTTGCTCTGATTGGTTGATAAATAAAACACTGATTGGCTCATAGCAAGGCAGGAAGTATAGGCAGAATAAGCAGACGAGGAGAATTCTGGGAAGAGGAAGGCTGAGGAAGTCACCAGCCAGACACAGAAGAAGCAAGATGTCAAGGCAGAACTGAGAAAAGGTACCAAGCCACATGGCTAAACACAGATAAGAATTATGGGTTAATTTAAGTGTAAGAGCTAGTCAGTAATAAGCCTGACCTGATGGCTGAGCAGTTATAATTAATATAAACCTCTGTATATTTGTTTACTTGGGGGACATGAATCGGAGAGATTTGTCCTGACTGTCGGCTGGCTGGGACACATGAAAACTTCCAACTACAATATCTTAGAATTATTTGCCTTTTGTGACTATAAAAAAGAATACAAATTTAAAGATTAAAGTATACCAATTTCAATGCTTTTATCAAAGAGACAAAAATAAAGGTTATATTGATTCAAATTAAATCCAGGAAAGATGTGAGAAGTGATATACAATGTAATAAAACAAATTTAGACTTGATGGCAAGATGGTAACTGTGTAAAAACTTGCTGCCAAACATAAGTACTGGAGTTGTATCCCTCATACCCTCATGTTGAAAGTAAAGAAGAGATTGCTACAAGATGTCCTCTTACAACATGCCAATTCCATCCTCCAAACAAGAAAACAATCTTTATAAATAAATACAACAATCTTTAAATGAACTGGCAATAAGATGAATATATTACTTATGAAAATACTAAATGTTTGTAAATGTTGTATGCTTAATCTTCAATTATTCTCTATCTTTAGTTCTACTTTAAATGTCTTATGTGGAATTATAGATTATTTGTGACATTTAACTTATAGAAGTTGATAGAATAAAAATTAATTCCTTTCTTGGACAGATGTGATACTGCTAATTCTATTCAGGAACTGATTATACCTGACTCTGCTCAAAGCATTTTATTGTTTATGGATTCTATAGTTTTTTTGTTGTTGTTGTTGTTGGTGGTGGTGGGTTTTTTTTTGTGTGTGTATGTGTGTGTGTGTGTGTGTGTGTGTGTGTGTGTGTGTGTGTGTGTGTGTGTGTGTGTGTGTTTGGGAGGCAGATTTCTGAGATGGAGGCCATGCTGATGACCAAAAAGAGTTCCAGGACAGTCATTGCTACACAGAGAAATCCTGTCTCTCAAAAATACAAAAAGGGATGGGGACATTAAATAAATTATGAAATGGCATATTAGCATAATTTCATTAACTACAGAATTTTACAAAATCTCAAATAAATCATGTATACAAAAATATATGTGTGTATGTTATTTAAAACATCTTTAAATTTAAGTATTTTTTGAAGATTTTCTTCTCCTCCTCCTAATCCATTCAGATCCTATCCCCCTCCCTACCTAACTTACTAAGTCTCTCTCAAAAACTAACCCCAAAACCAAATACAACAAAATGCCGAAAACCTTCAAAACAAAATACAATGTCACCCAAAAAGAAAAACAATATTAAAACACCAAACTGTATACAGATCAAAGCATTCTAAAAAAGCAGACCAACCAACCAACCAACCAGCAGAACAAACAAAAACGAGAAAACTGTGGAATCCATTGTTTCTTGTCAACTACTCTTGGACACAAAAACTGCCCTGGAGTGTAGATATACCCCGTGTCATTCCATTGGAGAACACTGAATTTCTTCTCTCTCGCAGAAGGTTTAAATGTTAGTTCCATTGTTAACCTTTACCCTAGTGTCTAGGTTTATAATCATTTATTCATTAATTTAAAAAACTAACAAACTAAAATATCAAATTAACAAAAACCCGTTACACTGAAGTTGAACAAGCAGGGCCGAAATAGAGAGAAGAATCCAAGTAAGAGCGCCGGAGCTGGAGACCCGCCTACTGGCAAGGTCAGGGGATCCCATAAAACACCAAACTGGAAGCCATCAGCTTAAATATGTTTAAAAGCTCTTTCTTAAAACATACCCAGGATTTTCTGTAATTTAAATGTTCTGTAAAATTTCAAAATTTTCTCTTAAAAAGGGTTTAAAATCTTTCAAAAATATTTTTATTTCAAGAGGAAAAAACAGAGCACAACTGTAATCTATGCAAGGCAAAAATCAACTCTAATAGCGCAAACTATGTACTATTTAATGTCTGTGATTTCTTTATAAGCTTTGTTTTTAGGATAAGGCAAAGAATTCATCGTAATCCAAAATATCTTGGAGACCTACTTTTGCGTCCTTTGTAGGACCACTCCATGTGGTTACCTTTAATTAAGAACACAGTGAAGTCACATGCCATCTGTGTTCTGCAGCACTTGCAAAGGCAGTAAGCTACATGTTGTTTATATCTTCAAATGGAATCATGCTAGATGGTTTCTTTAAGATTACCTAAGCATAGGTTTTTTTTAAAATTTTATTTATTTTTTACAAAAGTTTTTTTTTCCCATTTTGCATACCAATCCCAGTTCTCTCTCCCTTCCCTTCCCCTTCCCCCATCCCTATCTCTCCTTCACTCCTCAGAGAGGATAAGGCTTCCCTTGGGGAGTCAACAAAGTCTGGCATACTAAGTTGAGGCAGGACCAAGCCCTATGCATAAATTTTTAGCTACAAACCACGGGTTACTAGTTTTGAGTTAACATTTTTTTCATAGATTTTATAGATTTTTAACCATATCCAATAAAATGAATTTATAAATCTTGAGGTGTAGAATGTTCACATAAACCAAGTCTAATTTTTGGCTGTTCGGCTTTGTTCTTAGTTCCAGGGAAGCTTTAAACAAGCTTGAATCTGGGGGCGGGAGTGTGTGTGTCAAAACCCAACTCTAGAGCCAGCTTTCCAATAAAATAGAACAGTATAAAACAACTTATTTTTATCCACATACCACCAAATCTAAAGTTCTGCTAACCCAAATCCAGTGACCAGAGAGCTAAGAGGTCTATTCTGAAGTCCAGCCATAAAGGTAGCCTCAAGGTGACTGGTGGCTGGTGGCAGTAGACACAACAAAAATACTCAACCTCTTTCCACCACCATGGTATATTTAAACAGCATTTATGGATCCACCAGCATGCACAGATACACTTTCTAATGATCCAGAACATACATCTTTCCCAAGAAATAGATGAACATAGCTTTCTGTGGGAAACACACTTTGTTACAGTTTATATAGATTTTAAATAATGACTGAAGAGAATGTTACAAATCCTAAAATAAGAGTTTCCAGTACAATCTTAAGATATGGAGCAGAGTACAAAGACATCATAAAGATAAAAGAATTTTGGGAGTGGGAAATAGAACCTTAGAGATAAGAAGCTTTTCAAGTATGTCAGAGCAAGTATAGATATAAGAAATCTGTGGACCATGGCCAAGCAACAGGTAGAGGTCCAGGAGTCCAATCGGCAAAAGAAAGGAGGGATTATATGAGCAGGAGATACTGAGACCATGATTGGAAAAAGCACAGGGACAAATAGCCAAACTAGTGGAAACACATGAACTGTGAGCCCCCATGGAACTGTATCAGTGAGACAGTTGATTAGGTTGAACTATTTAGGAGGCCCCCAGGTAGTGGGACCAGGACCAATCCTTGTTGCATAAGCTGGCTTTTTGGAACCTAGGGCTCATGCTGGGACATTTTGCTCAGCCTTGGTGTAGGGAGGAGGGGACTGGACCTGCCTCAACTGAATCTACCAGGCTGAGCTGAATCCCCAGGGGGAGACCTTACATTAGAGGAGGTGGGAATGGGGGTGGATTGGTGGGGAAGGCTGGGGGGTGGGAGGAGGGAGGACAGGGGAATCTGTGGCTGATATGTAAAATTAAATTAATTATAAGATAAAAATAAAATAAGTAAAAATTAAAAGGTTATTAGGAACAAATGTGAGAACATAAAAAAACAAAAAAAAAAGAAATCTTGGGACCATTTGTTTGCCACAGTAACAGCTGTTAATGATTTGTGAAAAGTTTGAAATCAAGTCTGCCAACTTTGGCCATTGATTTGTAATGAGGACAACTGATTATAATAAAATTTGAGGCCATGAAGACAGAAAGAGAAAGGGTTGCAAAGTGGAACTCGGTATAAGTATTCAGGCAAGCTGCAAGGTGAGAGAAAGCTACAAGGGAGCAGAAGAGGAGGGAGGTGTCCCTCTCAGTCAGCAGGCTGCTTAGCCAGAGCCATGGGAAGATATAGAGCAGAAGATACAGCAGGCTAGAGCTTAAGCTGTGGGTCTCCCAGGCTGCAACAGGAAGGACTGTAGTTCCTGAGAGAGGAGAGAGCAGGAGGAGATGTCCACAAGGGTACAGCATGTCACAGGAGCCAGACAAGCACACACAAGTCCACATGGAGGAAAAGCAGGGCAGAGGGAAGCAGCAGCTGAAAACTTGGACTCTAAAATTTGGAATCAGATTTGCTCACAGAAAAAGTGATGGGAGAATGTCACCATTTGGCCTATGGCAAGGCAGCTTAGAGGCAGGTGGGAAATTCAAAGAGAGAGACAAGGAGGAGAGAAGACCCTAGTGAGCCACCCTAGGAGCAACATGTAATGAAACGCAGGTAAAGCCACAGAACATGTGGTGATACATAGATAAATAGTCATGAGCTAATTTAAGATATAAGCACTAGCTAGCAAGAAGCCTCCCATGGCCATAGTTTTAAAATAATATGAGACTCTGTATGTTTACTTGGGTCTGAATGGCCACTGAGTGGAAACACAGAAAAACTTTCAGCCACAAAAAATGGCCCATCCATACTTTACTGTTAGATGAGCAGGAGCTGCAGGGCATGATAGGAGACTCTCCATCTCTGACTCCCACTTTGCAACAAATGTACTGACAAGACATTTATACAGTTTAGGAGGAGAGAGCAGGCAGAAACAGGCAGGCCTTGAAGTGAGGACAAAATAGAGAGCAGAGAATTCTTTCTCATTCCTGGATCGTTATGTCCACAGTGAAGGCATCTGGAGACAGTTAATGACACAGCTTTCTTAGCAGCTGAAACAGGCTCCTTCCACAGGGAACTACCATTGCTCCCTTTTGTTTGTTCTAAAATGGTGGGGAAATAGGAAGGGGTAGCTAGTGAGAAGGGGAATTTCCCATGACAGAGAAAGTATGGAAATGCCAAGGCCAAAGAAGAGCATCCCCCAGGGCCTTGTCCTGAATGCAAGCCTGCCTACAGATTTGAGAGATTGGCAATTATCCTAAGGACTTTTAACTCATTGCTTCATTACCAGGTTTTTATGAGAGTCAAAAAAGTGATTGCCTATATCCAGTCAGTCCACCAGGGTCCAGAAAGAGGGTAGGAGAACTTTTGTCCAGTATTGACCAGTTGCCCCCGCTGAAAGGATTCAGTTGTCTGCAAAACATATAGAGTCTCTCATAAAGGGGCAACCTGAAAATAAAGCAAAGAAAGGAAAAGGGGCAACTGATTCTCAGGGCAGGATGGTCAGGAGATGCCTATATCCTGAGGAGAGGGATCCTTGCTGGCCATTGGTTACCAGTCCATGAGAGCAAAGAGAGACAAAGTGACAAACTGGTTTGGATGGCCATGAGCATGATGGAAAGAACTTTCAGGAGTCAGCTTCAGAAAGACTGTTCACTTAATTGTCCCAGGGGTAAGGTGTATAAGGATTCTTAGGGTTATAGCCAGGAAGGACTGATTGGTCATGACACAGGACCCAATTTTCATATGGGAAGAAAGAACAGGACTTATGTGCTGAGTTATAAAGCACCGGCAGGGAGCTCTGTGCAGGGTCATCCTCCAAATAAGGTCAGACATCTGAGCTTAGAGATATGGTGATATTTTATTTGTACTGAAATGTGATTTTATTTGTATGTTAATAAAGTTGCCTTGGGGTCAGAGCAAGCTATAGCAGAAGCTAGGTGGTGGTGGTTGCATGCCTTTAATCCCAGAACTTCAAGGATACAGCATGGCAACACATATCTTTAATCTCAATACCAACCATAGAAGACCTGGAGGTCTGTACAGACAGGCAGTGACGAGGAGGTCATGTGGTTGGGTTTACAACCCATGAGAAGGCAGAACAGAAATTCTATAAAAAATACAGGAGACAGGAAGTAGGTCTCTTGCGGAGAGGAAAGACAGCAACAACAGTGAAGGGTGAGGTTTTCAGCTCTCAGCTATTGCTCTGACCTCTTGGCTTTTAACTCTGCAATTGGCTCTATGTTTCTTATTTAACAAGACAGTTACATCTACATAGAGATACTCTCCAAATAAGATTAGACAGAGAAGAGGAAGTCCCAGTATGAAAGGGAATCTTCCATTTTTATGTCGAGCTCAGAGAGTTAGTCACTGCAACCTTAAATACAGGATTCTCCAACAATATTATGAGTGCAGAGGACCTGGTGCAGACCTATGCAAGTCCTGTGAATGATGCTTCAGTCTCTGTCAGTTCATGTGAGCTCTTCTCATGCTTATTTGGAGGGCTTTGTTTTCTTGGTATCTTCCATGCTCTCTGGGTCTTACACTCTTGCTCCTCCTCTACAGCATTCCCTGAGCTCTGAGGAGAGGGGTTTGATGGATGCATGGTATTTAGGAATGAGTGTTCCAAGGTCTCTGTATAATGTCTGGCTGTGAGTCTGTATTTCTTCCTATCTGCTGCAGAACGAAGCTTCTTTAATGATAGTTGAACAAGGCAGTGATCATATTTGTCTTTCTGGGTCTGGGATACCTCACTTATGATGATTTTTTACTACTTCCATCCATTTGCCTGCATATTTTATGATGTCATCTAAAAACCAAAATTAGACAATCTAAAAAGAAATGGATAATTTTCTCTAAACATACCACTTAACAAAGTAAAATCATGAACAGATTTACAATTAAATAGGCCTATTATTCCTAGTGAAATAGAAGCAAACATTAAATGTCTCCTAACCCACCACTCCTCAAAAAAGCCCAGGGACACATAGTTTTAGCGTAAAATTCTACCAGACTTCAAAGACATCTTAATATCAATACTCCTCAATTTTTTTCCATAAAACAGAAACAGAAGAGCCATTTTCCAATTCCTTTTATGAGGCTATAGTTAACTTGATACCCAAACTATATAAAGACTCCATAAAGACTCAATAAAATAAATTCAACCTATATCCAAGAACACATCAAAAATATCATCTACCATGATGAGGTAGACATTATCCCAGAGATACAGGGATGGTTCTACATACATAAATTAATTCTATACTTTTTTATGTCATCCCATACTTCTAGTTGTAGGGCAATGGAAAAAAATCACTGAAAGATTGCCAAATAATTTAATTTTAGGTTCTAGAGTGGTGTATATGACTGTCTGTGGATTGTGTTGCATTTATATACTCCCAAAGAACCCACCATTACTGTTGTTACTGATATTAGCTAAATGTGTACAATTTTATTGTTTAGGTGGATATTTTATTCAGACAATCAAGTTAATATTCCTTTTTGTGTTGACAAATTACTTTTTGTTAATTATCTTTATTAAGAAATTTTCTACTCAATCCACAGATCCCCCCTCCTCCCAACCTCCACCCCTCTTACCCAAGCCACCCCACATCCCCATGTAGTTAGGGTTTTCCTGTCTGGCCCAGTCAGGACAAATCTCTCTTACCCACCAGTCCCACAGTCGCTCAGACCCAACCAAGAAAGCACACAGAAACTTACATTGTTTACAAACTGTATGGCTGTGGCAGGCTTCTTGTTATCTACTTTTTTTATCTTAAATTAACCCATTTCTGCTTATCTATACTTTGCCACATGGCTTGTGGCTTACCAGTGTCTTTACATGTTGCTTCTCATGGCGGCGGCTGGCGGTGTCTCCCCAGCCTTTTACTTTCCAGAATTCTCTTCTCTCTTATCCCGCCTATACTTCCTGCCTGGCCATTGGCCAATCAGAACTTTATTTACACAAAGCGATATCCACAGCACTTTCCCTTTTTTTTTTTTTTTTTTTAAGGAAGGTTTTAACTTTTACATAGTACAATTACATATAACAAAACAATTATCAAGCAAGAATTACAGTTACAGTATTAAAGAAGATATCCTATCTATCTTATATTTGTGAGTCTAAGGTTTTATATCTAACTTATCTTGTATCATAACTGAGGAAATTATAACTATCTAGTCTTCAACCACATCAAAGACATCAGAAGGATATAATATTACCTGAGAAATGGGAGAAGGATGCAAGCAACTTTCGGGAGTCTTGCAAGAGTAGACAGAGACAGTTGGCAGCCTGGACAGTCACCTAATGTTCGTTTGTAAAGTTGGGGCATTTGTCTTTAGCCCACAGGGCTAGAGTCTCTTGGTCACTTCTCTCAGTGTCCTGTAGAATGTCTGGCAGTTTCCTCTGTGAAGCAAGAACCTGAAGGACCATTTTGTCAAGCGAAGTTTAGTGGTCACCTTTCTATGGGTCCTGCATGTCTAGTCGATCAAGCAGTCCATACAAGAACAGTTTTTTGTCCAAATGGCTATTTTTGCCAAGGTGAAGATAAACTCCATATGAAGTGTCTTTAATGCCCATTCTCCTCTCTGAAGTAAATCGGTGCTGCCAGAAGCAGACATGTCTCACTGTCCAGAAAGTCTAAATTTTAAAAATATTTTAAATGTCATATTTTGTAGGTCTTTGAAGTATTTGAAGATTACCTGTCTATCTGAAATATATTTATGTATATCTAGAAGACTTAACTAACATGGCTACGAGGATGATTATCATAGATGACTAATTATTAATCTATTTTTAATTATCCATTTCAATTTAAAATGAGCTATACAAACATAATTCCTTAAACACGATTAGAAATATACACACAGTATAACAAAATTAACTTTAAGTTTGTATCAATAGACTAAAATCTATACCAATGTAAAACATTTTAAACAAGTTGTTCCTCTTTAGAAGTAAGTTCCCTAATCTACCCTTTCATCGTATTATATCTATATCATATCCCCTTTTATTCTTTAGAAAGAGATCACATTTATAATCAACCTGTTTTAAAGAAAAATATTGTTGTTGTTGTTTTTTTGTCCCACACCAGAGGGCTCTTTTGATTTGGGACACAAGAATCTCTTAACCTTTTTTTTTTAGCAATATGTCTGGGTTTAGAGAAGGAGTGAGCCAATTTCATCTCCAAAGCCAGCTTGATAATTTTGGGAAACTGGGCGTAGTTTCTCTTACTACTTCCTGCTGGAGGGGGTGCGCTGTATCTTATGGGGACACAAAGAAAATTTTAGGATTATAGAGTATTCCATTAGGGTGAACCTCTGAGCCAGTTGCCTTGAAAGCATTCTGGATGTTGAATCATCTGGGTTATGGTGTCATTGGAGACCTTTCAGGTGGTCTTGGTTGATCAAACCTGATGTATCTTAATCTGGAACAAATCCACAGCCTCTGGTTTTCTGTGGAAACAAAAGCAGAGACTCCTTTCCAAAGCAACATATCTTTATATCCAAATTTTGAAGTCAAGGTACCTTTAAAATTTACGTATTTGTTTAACTCAACAGCTTTTATGATCAAATCTTTTTTTTTTTTTTTTGTAGTTAAAAATCCCAAAGACAACATAAACCAGATTCTCTGTGTAAAATCCATCTTTGTAAGACTGAAACGCCACTGTGGCTGCTGGCTCCACCCACCTCAGTTTCCCAACATGGCGGTGGTACAGTTTACCGCCAGCTCTGGGTCTGGAGCCATGTATACCATCAAGTATCAGAAGCAGTTCTATCAAAGCAGTGCATAGCCCAGAAATCGTTTTTTTTTTTGTTGTTGTTGTTGTTGTTTTGTTTTTGTTTTTTTTTGTTTGTTTGTTTTGTTTTTAACTAGCAAAGGCTAAATCCACCATGCAGCAGAGTAAAGTGCTGCTGTACTTAGAGTTTTCCTGCCTGGCCCACAGTCAGGACAAATCTCTCTTACCCGCCTGTCCCACAGTCGCTCAGACCCAACCAAGAAAGCACACAGAAACTTACATTGTTTAGAAACTGTATGGCCGTGGCAGGCTTCTTGTTATCTACCTTTTCTATCTTAAATTAACCCATTTCTGCTTATCTATACTTTGCCACATGGCTTGTGGCTTTCCAGTGTCTTTACATGTTGCTTCTCATGGCAGCAGCTGGCGATGTCTCCCCAGCCTTTTACTTCCCAGAATTCTCTTCTCTCTTATCCCACCTATACTTCCTGCCTGGCCATTGGCCAATCAGAGCAATATCCACAGCATCCCCACATCCTCCAAATCAAGGTCTCCTATGGGGAGTCAGCAGAGCCCAGCACATTGTGTCTAGGCAAATTCAAGCCCCTTCCCACTGCACCAAGGCTGTGCAGTGTCACACCAGAAGCCTGCCCATAGACCAGGGCAAACCACAACTCCAGAGAGGCTAGCTAACAGGGGACGACCCTAGGAGGGACATATGGATGACCCTGTGAAGGTGAAGTAGATGAGATCTACATGAGTGGACTGGGTATGGGGGGGCTGGCAGAGGGCGAGGAGTGGAGGATGAGAACATAGGGAAATGGGAGGGTCAACCTGGAACAGGGACAGAGTGGGAGGGCAGGGGGGGAGATACCATGATAGATGAGGACATCATGGGAATAGGAAGAGGCAGGATGCTGGGGAGGCTCTCAGGAATCCACAAGGTTGACTCTACCTTGGTCTGTTGGCAGTGGTCCAGAGGGTGCCTGGATTGGTCTGCTCTGGTGACCAGCCTAGCAAATAACCTAGCTGTCATCATAGAGCCTTTGTCCAGTGATTGATGGAGGCAGATGCAGAGATCCACGGCCAGGCAAAGCTCCAGTATTCCAATTGATGAGAAAGAGAAGAGGTACTGTAGGTAAGGGATGTTGAGAACATGATGGGAAGACGTGCAGAGATGACCAGCCACACTAGTGGAAGCCCATGAACTGTGGACTGGTGGCTGTGGAGCCCCCATGGGACTGGACTAGGACTCTGGATATGGAAGTTAATATTTCTTATTATAATAAATTTGACATTTATATATTTATTTTGAGAATACTTGTTTTTTATTTATTATGTGCATGTTTTTATATATCTGAGGATATGTTTACAATAATGCAGGTTTCCATAAAGAACCCGGGATGGTTTCAGATCTCTTGGAGCTGGTGACCAGCTACTTGGGTACTAGAAACTCAATTCCAGGCTTCTGTAAGACCAGCAAACTCTTCCACTCCACCATCCATTTCTCCAGGCCTTATAATTATTTATCAGGTTTGTTTCCATCTATTCTTGACCAATTAAAAAAAGTATTCCATTCATTTCAAATCATTATAATTGTGCTCATTTGCACACTACATTATTACATATTACATATCATTAAGTTCTCTTAAATTAATTTGGCATTTGTAGAGAAACAGTGTATTTTAAACTGGTTTCTGTTTAATTTATTGTTTCCACTGTTTTTCTAGTTTTAGTGATATTTTCTGTTTAGTTTTACATTTTCATTTAGTTTAAAACAGCATGCATAAAACTAATCTGAGCCATGAATTAGATTTCAAAATCCTTTAAAAATTTAAAACTATAAAACTTTATCCTCAGAGGTTAATTTGTATTGTAATGTATGACAATAATTGTGATAAAGTAGTATTTAATTTTATGAGTGCAATTTACACTTTCTAAATTGTTGGTTGTCTTTTCTATGTCCTTTAATGTACCTTAAAAAGGAATATTAAACTATCACAATAATTAAATGAGTACCAATTGACTCAATACTGTTTCCAGAAGTCATCTGCATAACAGCAACACAAAGCATTTTCAAGAACAGGAGTGATCAAAGAGGTAGTTAATACTCTTTCAAACACATATTCAGAAGAGTTTGTTTAGATTATAAATGGAAGATATATTCCCCAAAACATAAAACATGTCCATCTGTTCCTGCACTTAATGCAGAATTTGATCTAAAGCCCTCAGATAGAGAAATCAGTCATTCTAAATAATGCTCTCCTGGAGGCTCATTTCCTCAATTTAATGAATTTGTCCAAAAGGCAACAATATTTAAAGCCATCTCTATATAAAAGTTATTTCTTCCTTGGCAAGTTAAGTGAATTTCTAATTTAACATCATCTTTGATCTTTGTTGGTTTGAAAATAAGACTGACAAATAGGATTAAGATATCTAAGAGCTACTAGCAGTGACATTTATAGTCTGAGTGTTTTAGTCTATAATATCTCAGCATTACCTCACCATTATATCAAACACACAAATTCACACACACACACACACACACACACACACACACACACTCACACAGAAACACACTCACACACTATCTAAAACCATCTTCATCCGTATCATTTTATTTTGTCATAATTCTGAGTTTTTGTTGTTGTGAAACCTTGACTTTTTAAAAACAATTTTATTTTTGAGATTACAGTTACATTTCTTTCTATTCCAAAACACTCCAATGCTATGGAATATCTGTCTGTACACTGTAAATATGTGTTGCTATGATTGGTAAACAAAGAAGCTGCTCTGGCCTGTGATGAGTCAGTTCATAGCTAGGAAGGAAATCAAAAAGCAAGACAGAAAGAAGAAAGACAGAAGCAGAACAGACACCAGCCTGCTGCCCAAGGCACAACATTCCAGCAGATGGTAAAGCCACAGAACACATGGCAAATAATAGATTAATAGAAATTGGTTGATTTAAGATATAAGAACTATCTAGCAAGACCCTGCCATAGGCCATACAGTTTGTAAATAATATTAAGCTTCTGAGTGATTATTTTATAAGCGGCTGTGGGACCATGGGGCCAGGTGGGACCAGAGAAAACTTGCAACTACATTAGGCAAGAATTTTGAGAAAGCTTTAAAAAAAGATTCTAAAATGGAGCTAAAAACAGCTTTCTACTTGTGTCTCTCAGGCAAGCTGGGACCTGAGAGCTTGAGCTACATTATGATGGGTTTGCACCATGTGGGCTTGACCTACAGCATCGTGTATTCCTGCTGCTGTATACAGAGGTGCCTGCAAGCTGTGCAGCACACTGTACAATTGATTTAGATTTGCTAGTACAGACAAAAATATGGTTTCTGGGCTACATGCTGCTGGACAAAGGCACAGAGTCATTGCTTCCTGTGGTGGTGTTGTGTTCCCTGAAATATTGTGCAGGCTAATAAACTTATCTGGGGTCAGAGAACAGGACAGCCACAATATTAAACATGAGGATAGGCAGTGGTAGCACACGCCTTTAATCCTAGCATTCCAGAGGTAGAAATCCATCTGTTCAAAGATAGAGCCAAGCATGGTGACTCACCCCTTTAATCCCAGAAAGTGATCCTTTAATCCCAGGGGGTGATGGTAGAAAGTAGAAAGATATATAAGGTATGAAGACCAGAAACTAGAAGCATTTGGCTGGTTAAGCTTTTAGGCTTTGAGCAGCACAGTTCAGTTGAGATTCATTTGGATGAGGACTCAGAAACTTGCAGTCTGAGGAAACAAGACCAGCTGAGGAACTGGCGAGGTGAGGCAGCTGTGGCTTGTTCTGTCTCTCTGATCTTTCAGCATTCACCCCAATACCTGGCTCTGAGTTTGATCTTATTAATAAGACTCCTTAAGATTCATGCTACAGCTTCCCAGACTTGGTGGTGAGCATGGATCCCAGAGCTCGCAGTAAAGGTACCTCTGCCATGTTGGGAAGCTGAAGTGGGAGGAGTCAACTATGCAGTTTAACAGTTTAAAATCTCTCCTGGTCAGAGAAGGACGGTAGATTCATAATAAGACAGATTCAGAGATGGAATAAAACTCTAAACGGTTTACAGAGTGTGTAAAAATGTACATAGGCTTGGAAGAGAGAGGAAAAGGAGTATATTTAGTTATGTAAAGAAATAGTTAGTTTGAAAAACTATCTTCTCTGCCGTGATAGAATGTTGCCAGGAACCATGAGTGGAAAACAAAGAAAAACAAAAAGAAAAAAAAAAAGCAAGTCTTTTTCGCTTTAATTAATTCTTGTCTGTTCATAACAATAAGAACAATAAATAATGAAAAAATGGAATTTTTTAGTATACCACAAAAAGAATTAAAGATTGGTCAACATCAGCCTTCAACATACTCTAGCTTGTTTTTCCTAGAAAGTGATGAATGTTCTTTTCCAAAGAGGTGAAGTGTGTTTTGGATACACAGAAAACTCAACAGTATTTCTGTAGTTCCTAGAACACTTTAGACCTTGGTAGCCTCTTATTAGTATCTATAGGAGCCACTGAGTATCCTCAATTCTATTTAGTTAAAATATTTCATCAATTAGGGACTGATTCAGCTTTAAAGAACCTAAATAGGTATAAAGTGTAGTAAATATCTCTGTTTCCATTTATGTGCTGAGCCTCTCATGTTTCCAACACACACACACACACACACACACACACACACACACACAGAGAGAGAGAGAGAGAGAGAGAGAGAGAGAGAGAGAGAGAGAGCGAGCGCTTTCTGCATTTTTTTTAGCAGTTTCAGGGTCAGTTATGATAATGAGATGGGAATGGTAATGAAAGTACAATTTCACTGCAATTGTTGTAATTAGTGTTTCCTTAATGACAATCAATGCTGATCCTTTAGTATGAAGAGAAAACTGAGAATTATTTTATTAAATTCAATGGTGATGTAACAATAAACTTTCTATAATATGGAAATTGCCTCAACTAATTAGTTCTTTCAGGTTCTGCCTTTTGTAATTTTTTTAAAGAAATCTTTGCAAGAAGATTATTCCTACACTCACATTTTCAGAAGAGAGAGAAGATAACTATTGTGATTTAGACTTTCTATTTATCTCTTGTGCATATCTTTGTTGAAAAGCACTTAGACATTCTTTGCTTTGCTGTAAAAAGTGTTAGGAGTCATTCCATGTGAATCTCAAATTCAAAGATCTACTCCACAGTTTTATAGTGTCTTATACTTGCAGTTCTGGTGGGTTTGTTTTCATGCTCTGTGCATGCTTTATAATCTACAGACATGTTCAGTGTAGCATGAATCTTAATAGGTCTTAACCCAGAGCCAGGTATTGGGATGAACACTGAAAGATCAGAGAAACCACACATGCTACATCCAACTTCACCTCTCCAATTCCTCAGCTGATCTTGTTTCCTCAGACTGGAAGCCTCTGAATCCTCATCCAAATGATCTCAGATGAACTGCTGCTAAAAGCTAACAGCTTAAGAAGTCTCTAGCTCCTGGTCCTCACACTTTATATACCTTTCTGCTTCCTGCCATCACTTCCTGGGATTAAAAGTATGTGTCACCATGCCTAGCTGTTTGCAGTGTGGCTTTGAACTCACAGAGATCCAGACAGATCTCTGCCTCCAGAATGCTAGGATTAAAGGGGTGTGCTACCACTGCCTAAACCTATGTTTAATATAGTGGCTCTTCTTTTCTCTGACCCCTAGATAAGTTTACAGGGTTACACAATATGTCGACCACATTTCCCATTTCTTGTTTAAAATAAAAAAGTTATAACAAATATAAGAAAAAGTACATACAATAAATACAGTCAAGAATTATATTAATAATATCTAGTCCATTCACATTTGGCAGATTCAGACAGAAAACACTTGGAAGTTTGTCTACAGTTCAGTACTCAGTAGAATGTTCAAAGACCTAACCATTGAATTGAAGAAAAAGGATATATTTCTCCTCTTGGTTTGTGAATAAAATTCCACATAATTCCAAACTTTAAAAAGAAATTGATTCCCATCTTCATAAAAACCACATATGTAATTATATACTGAAGGTTTATTGTGGTGGTATTTTATTTGTGCTTTAATAAATAAAGCTTGCTGTGAGTTCAGAGGGAAAAAAAGAGCCATTATAAGTAAACAAAGAAGTCAGGCAACAGTGGCACATACCTTTAATTATATCACTTGGCAGGCAGGGATGGGTCTGGATCTCTGTGAGTTTAAGGCCACACTGGAAACAGAGCCAGGTGTGGTGGCACATGTCATAAATTCCAACACTAGTTAACTGTGGAGTTCTGGAGGTCTGTACCTACAGACAAGAAGTGACAGAGCTGAGAAGGAAGAGGAAGTGATGTAGCTGGACAGGGAGACCAAATCAGATGGCAGAACAGCAAGGCATATAGGCATGGATAGACAGGAAGTATCTTGCCTTTTGGAAGCTACAGAGTTGGTAAAGTGAGGTTAGCATGTGGCTGTTCCTATTCCTCTGATATTTCTTAGGTTTTCACCCCTATATCTGGCTCTGTGTTTTCTATTTATAAAACCATCTAGAAAATTGTCTACAGTTTATTGCAAGCATAGGTTAGAAAAGTTTTATTCATAATTTTACTCATTTAAAGATGGTACAATTTTATTTTGAATATGGAGATGCTAAGCTATTGATTTCCCCTGCTATTCTGATTCTCACCTGAGTGAGAAGCATTGAGATAATCCTACTTTTGTACTATTAAGTTGAAATGAAACTGATATATAAAGAATTCAACTCAAGTTTCTACATTTAAAATGATGGATGATGAAATTATAATTTTATTTAGTCTTCTTCTGTTGTAACCTGCTAATTTATTATTCCATTCATTATGACAATCTATACTCTAGGCAGTTGAAAGGGGTTAGTCTAGAATGCAAAGAGCTAAGGTATAGTTAAGGAAAATGTGGAGTGAGCAGAAAAATCTGAAAATCAGATAAAGTGGCCTGAACGAGGCTCCTGTCTTGCTTTGCCCTTTTGAGTTTTCCTGTCTGGTGGAGCAACATAACAAAAGAGTCAAATGGTTCTCATCTATGAAGTTTCAAACAGAAGTTCATTTATCCCATCTCTAGACCTCTACCAACACTGTAGGCTACAGTTGCAACACCAGAAAGTTATGTGCGGAACTGTTTATATTATTGATACCAGAGATAGAGATAAACAAGTGTATTGATGAGACAAATGCTATTTTTTCTCTCTCTCTGTTGAAAGGGGTGGCACGTATTGAAATTCAAATGTCAGAATGTAAAGGAAATTTGAATTAATTCAATAAAGAATGCACATAAAAATCAATCTGTCTCTTTAAAATCCAGCCAAGGAATGATTTGTGGAGAATTAGGTAAATTATCCAAATTCTTTAATTTCCATTATTTCAAGCCATAGATCCTTTCTTTTTTTTTTTTTTTTTTTTTTTTTACAAGGCACCATCTTGAAGATGTACAGGAGAAATTGACAAAATCCCTCATATTCAGCATGTCACACTGAATCAGCAGAGATAATGAAAGTGCAATTTTGTTTTGATACAAGATCTCGATGAACAGTGTTTAAAATGCCCTTTAGACATGCTCAGATTCATGAACATATATACAGATAGAGGTTCCAAAGAAGGAGCCAGCAACAGTGAGAGTTTGTGGTTGATATATTGTATACCCCAATATATTGTATACCATAACAAATTTATCTGGAGATCAGAGGACAGAGCCAGTCACTAGATTAGGCACGGAGGCAGGACAGTGATGGCACACATGCCTTTAATCCTATCATTCGGGAGGCGGAGATATCTCTGGATCTCTGAGATTTCAAGGCCACACTGGAAACAGAGCCAGGCAGTGGTGGAACACACCTTTAATCCTACAACTTGTCTTTGCTTGGGAAAGACACATACTTTAAATTCCAGGAAGTGATGGCAGGAAGCAGAAAGGTATATAAGGCATGAGAACCAGGAACTAGAGGCTTTAAAGCAGTTCAACTAAGACCCTTTCAGGCAAGGACTTAGAGGCTCATGGGGTGAGGATTTTCCAAAGACTTTTAAGCAGTTCAGCTGAGATCCCTTCCAGTTCAGGACTTAAAGGCTTTCAGTCTGAGGGAACAAGATCAGCTGAAGAGTTGGTGAGGTGAGGTTGGCTCTGGCTTGTTCTGTCTCTCTGATTTATCAGAATTTACCCCAATATTTGGCTCTAGGATTTTTATTAATAAAATCTGTTACAATTTGTGTTACAAGAGTTTATATGTGATAAACTACTATTTGCTTGATCAAAATGCCATGGCTTGAATCCTGTTCAACCAATATAATAAGAGTTTTGCCAGACTAGAATTAAAAAAAAAGCCTAATTAATCATAAAAATCTAAAGGTATTATTATTGTTATTAAAGATACATTATTGTTATTCCTGAATGACTAAAATGGGCATGTGAGGATTTGACAATGAGTAAAAAAGTAATCTTTTCTTTTTCCAAGTGCAAATTTCAGAAAATTACAATAATGGTGGTTAATATACATGTTAATCTCTCCACAGCACGTGCATCTGTCATAGTAACTGTCCATACTATAGTTGCATAAATATGTGACATTGAGAGAAATACAGATTTTCTATATTGAAAGTATAAACTAACTTAGTGTGTGGAACTGTGGTAGTTGGCATGCAAATGGTTCTTCCATAGGCTATTGGAAATGACATTATTTTAAAGGATTAGGATTCATGGCCTTGTTGTGGTAGGTGTGGTATTACTGGAGGAAGTGTGTCACTAATGGTAGGCTTTAATATTCCAGAAGCTCAATCCAACCAGTGGCCCTCTTTCTTCCTGTTGCCTGCAGATACAGTTTTTGAACTCTCCACTACCTCTCCAGCACCCTGTCTGCGTGCATATGTCTGTTTCCCACCGTAATGAAAGTGGACTAAACCTCTGAAACTGTAAGCCAGTCCTAATTAAATATCTTCTTTTATAAGAGTTGTCATGTTTATTTACAGCAATAAAACCCTAAGTAAGATATACACATATATGTTTAAATTGATAAGTTCCATGATTTTTTTCTTTTTTTGTTTTTTAGAAAATTTGAATGGTCTCATTAAGCCATCATGTACCCACTTTGATGTCCTCAATCGCAGATAGGGACTGACTAATTCTGAGTGTTAACAGCAAGAAATAGATTAAGTAATGCTTGGTGTAGCTATGTCAAATGTAATGCAATTTCTGTTATGGAACTTCAATTATAAAGTTAAGGAAAATATATTCATTATAGAACTAATTTTCCCATATTGTAAATGATTTAGCTTTCTTGGGTGCATAAAATTCCACTGTCTTACTAGAGTCCCAGGTATAACTTGCTGTGTTGTTATTTATGTTTACAAAACTATATTGGATGGATCAGAAACACATGTAGTAGAATTTGTCATCTAGGCCTACAAAAATTCACAGAACTATAAGCATTGCTAGACTTAAATAAAACAAAAACAAAACAAAACCATCACCCTCCTTTGGATGGTTTGTTATGGGATTATACCTAAAGTAAATGGAAAGATTTACAGGATGGGGGATATTTTATATTTTCTTTTTATTAAAAGAACTATTGTAACATCCAGATCTGGGATGTGAGCTTATGATCCCAGTGCTTGTAAGATAAAGACAATCTGATCTCTGGAACTCTGTGGTTAGCCATCCACGCCTAACCAGTGAGCCTGGAGTCTCAATGAAAAGCCCTGTTAAACAAACTAACAAACACAACACAAGTAATAGAAAAAGTGCAATAATAGCATTCAAACTATCTTTTTAACATTACACTTAGCATCAGACAACTTCCGGATGCAGAGGTATCTCATGAAATAGAACATGTCTGCATGAATTTTAATGCTAACGATGGTGCAGAGCAGATTGAAGAACATCCTGACAGCAGTTCATACAGTCTGCAGAATGGGCCATTTATGTAGAAATCTACAGAAGAGGAAGTTTTCTAGCATGATTGTTTTTCTACATTGTGTGAGCAGTCACCAATTTTGCATACAACTTGAGTAGCAGATGTAACCCTAATTATTTATATAGATCTTTTCCCTGACCCAAGATCTTCGTAATTTCCACCAATAACTAGGAAAACGTTAAAGTCAGCTTCATTATCTTTCAAAGCAAGTACAGCCTGAGAAGACTGACAGGAGCTGAAAGAGGTTAATTAGAAGAATGGCGCAGTCGGACTGATATGCAAATGAAGAGAAGTGAGCTCAGTTTTCAACTTTTGGATGATGTCTTCCATCTGTCCTTTCTTGTTTCCCTGATTGCTAAAATGTGACACATGGAGATAAGATGAAATTACCACCTCCAAAAAAATATTTAGAAGAACTCTTCTTAAGCCCAGATATCACAGACATCAGCAAGGGAACCACAGGTCCAAACAAGCACTGCTGACCTTCAGAGAGCATAGAATGAGCATCTGAAAATATACGAGAGGAAAATGGACATGTGCATCAGACTGGCTTGTGAATATCTCAAATCCCTTTAGAAATCAGTGTGGACTTCTTGAGATGACATTTTGTACATTTCCATATTTTGTTTATTTAAAGATTCGATACCACAGTTTACTATTTCTCACATTTTTGTAGCTGATGGATTTTTAAATTTTCCATTGAATAATATTAAAACAAACTGCAACAAATCTTATGAAAACATTTATATGTGTAACAAAATATATAAATGTAAAAATGTATGACATTTTCTAAAATAATCCTAAATTGGCTTAGAAGACTATATATTCTGTAATGGAAAGATATAGAAACATGGTGCTAATATGAATTAGTGTATAAATAATGATACTTAATTAATTTTTATATCTTTATTTTAAAATGGCCTTTACCAACCAGAGACTTTTAGCAAGATTTGACTGTCTAAACTCAGTTGTTTGTATCATCTGTTTGGTCATTTTATGGCCCACACCAAAAGTCAATACTACTTTTATTTCAAACACATATTTATTTCTAATGTGTTAAAATATGTTTTAATTTCTTATTAGTCTCAAAATAATCACAACAATCTGAAATATTAAAGTTTCATTTGTTTTTTAATATTTTAATATTGTATGTGGTGCCATCTGGTGGACAAGATCAGTCAGAGACCAGGGAAATTTAGATTTTTCTACAAGAGAATACTATGTGAGACTTCCAAGTTAAATCTAACATTTGTTGATTTACAGACTAAGTTATCGAAAGGATGAATAATATTTTATTCTTTTAAAACGTTCACTTATAAAGCATTTCAATTCACCAGCAGTTTTTTAAAATGGTATAGCTAGATTTCTTAAAAAATTATTCTCATGATTACATACACTTGTATATTCCAATCTTACCTGTTTACTATCAAGTCTCACCCAAACTCACAGTATTCTCCTCAACCTGTTTTGCCATAGCTGCACAATAATCTCTCCAACCTCTCAGCACCATATGTTTCTTCTTTATATGGTTAATATACCCGAGTCCAATTAGTATTGCCGTATACATGTGGGATCTTCACTGGCATGTGGGCAACCTAATAGAAGTAAGGTCCACACAGGAGAGTGACTTTTCCTTCTACCTCTCCATAGCTGTCAAGTGCCAATAGTTTGTTTTTTTGTTTGTTTGTTTTGTTTTACCAAGTGTGGGGTGAGCCCCCTCCTTATCCATGCTTCCATCTTATTTTAAAGTGGGTCTATCATATTTCTGTTGCCCTCTGTATTCCACAACCGCTGACTTGCAAACTTCCAGGGGATTTTCTTCTCCGCCCCTCTCATTGGCCTTTTGGAGTGCTGGGATTAGAGATGTACCAACATTTGGCTTTTTGTGAGTCCCAGATGTCAACCTTTTGTCTTCTGGCTTTTAGCACAAGCACTTTTGTGTGTAACTCACCTCACCACTTTCCATTGGTCTGGAGTTAGGAAAAGACATGATCCTATGTAGCCTAGGCTAGCTTGGAACTTTCTCTGTAATCAAGGATGGTTTTCCCTTCATGAACTTCCTGTCTCAGACTCTGAGTGCCATGATGTCTGTGTGTCACCACAACTGGCTGTCATACATTTCTAGGACAAATGTCTCAAAATGTTAATGTTTGGTTAATCTACTATGAGCCCTACTGTTTTTGATAAAACAAAACATTAAGTTTCAAGAGAATGAGGCCTGTGTTAGGAACCACCAGCCAAATATACCTCTATACTCATTGCTGGTTCTCTGTGTTGTCTCCACTACACAATGACTATTAAATTTCAAAAGGTTTTCTTGTTGGTTGTGTACTAAGACTTTCTCCTAGACAATAACAATTTTATAAAGTCACTGTTAGAGATCTTTTACATTCTTTATTGACTTTAATTGCTTGCTGATTACTGCTGATACATTATGTCTACTTACCTTTCTTCATGCTGGCATTTTGTCTGGCTTAAACTTGCACAGATTGTGCTTGGTGTCAGATTTTTCATGAGTTCACGTGTGCCCTGTGACATCTGAAAAGAAAACTTTTGTTGAAGACTTTCACTACCTCTGCTCTTAGAATCCTTGTTGTCTCCTCTTTCACACAGATTCCTGAACCTTGAGGGCAAGGGCTCGATTTTGACCTCACATTAGGACTGAGTAGTCCAAGTTTCTCATTCTCTGCATATTTTACAGTTATGGGTTTTCTGTTAATTACCATGTATTGCAAGAAGAAGCTTCTCTAGTGGAGGTTGAACAGTGCCCTGATTTACGAATGTAGCAATATGTCATTTGGTTTCATTTACTGCTACATTTCTTTAGCAAAATAATAGTAGTCAGTTTTTACTTAAGGGCCTGTGACCTGTCTAATCTCAGCTTCTTGAGTTCATTATGGTGTAGGTTGCTTCTCATGGAGTAGACTTTAAATATAATTCTTTAAATAATGGTTACTCCCATACAGTTTGTGCTACTGTTACATCATCATGGCATCTTGTAGGTCACTGGATTGGTACCCAGATGGCATTGAGAATTGCTTTTCTCCTTTGGCAGCTTAGATAGTCCTTTCTGTCACCATGAATGAATACTAGCCAGAAGTGGTGAATCATTGACTCATCATCCAGTTCCATTGGTAGACCTTGAAAAAAGCTATCTCCCATCTGACTATTTTTTTACAGAAGCTTGAACATCATACATATTCACTTTAGTGGGAGTAGATGAGATATCTTCATCACAGAGGAATCAAACAACAGGAGATGCTGGTGCTTGACCGAACCTCAATTAAAAAAAAAAAAAAAAAAAAAAAAAAAAACTGTAGCAAATGAAAGAAACCAGAAAAGCTACATAGTTATCAGGAGAATTTTTCAAATATACTGACATTTTGTTTGTTTGTTTGATTTTGTAGCTGAGGATCGAACCCAGGGCCTTGTGCTTGCTAGGCAAGCGCTCTATCACTGAGCTAAATCCCCAACAAATATACTGACATTTTATGCACAGTATTTCCTAAAAGAAAATTTAATCCACATGGAATGGCAATTGTTTGGAAATGGTTGTGGGTATTTCTTCATTGGAAAGAAAAATTGAAAAGGCCAGTAAGCAACAGAAGTATTACCTTCAGCACTTATTGACAAACTTTGATAGCAATATTAATTCTCACACACAACTTAAAAACAAATGCAGATCATTAGGAAATCTTAAACTAATGTCTAACTCCCACGAAGCAGAAAAAAGCAATGGCTGCTTTCTTGCATTGAGTCAATAAATTGACTCGCTTTTGAGACTTGGTTGTAGGAGATTAGCTTACTTGATTTTCATTTCAGTAAATTGTATAGCATGGTATTTGTGTCAAATATAGTGCACAGGAAATTTCTCAGAAAAGATGTGACTTTTAGGAAGAAATGCTACCCAACAATTAAAACCATTATTTTTAAAATTGACTTAATATAAAAATAACACTCATTATTACTTAGACTGTAATACTGAATTATCCAGGCTTATGAATCATAAATATTATATATTTATTTAAATGTTAAACTATTAATATTTCAAAAGTGTGAAATGCATAATTTATTAAATGAAATATCCCTAATAATGTATACCAATCTTTCTGAAACATCTGTGCATTGAATATAAACCATTAGGTAAATTCCTCTGTATTGTTAATTAAAATTTCAAATTAAATGAGTATAATTCTGATGAGTACTATACATATTTTTAAATGCTAATAAAATAAAGCCCATGTGCAGTATTATTAAAAGTATGAAGTTAAAGGCATGCATAAACACAAGTGGTTTCTACAGTGAAATTAAATGTTGTTATTTATTTCCTGTTAGTTCTATAAAATCCATAAACTGCAATATTCATATTTGTAGAGTAATGGTAATTTCAAAAGAATAAAATTTACATTTAGCAGCACTTAGTTAAAGCTACTGTGTTTAATGAGAATATAATAACATAAAGCAACTAAAGAATTTCATGTTATGAAAAATTAGAGATTATGAATACATTTCTCTTCTACATTTAATTTACAGTTTCAACAAATTTACATGTAAAACTTTCACACAGGCTTATGTTCATGCAAATGTAGCAATTCTTCAGAAATTGTGTAAAATTACTGAATTTTCTGCTGGATGTGATACCATTTGACCATATGACAATAGAATCCAGATCCCATCATTCAAAATTTCTCTTTCCTCTCTTCCTCTTCCTCTTCCTCCTCCTCTTTCTCTCTCTCTCTCTCTCTCTCTCTCTCTCTCTTCCTCCTCCTCCTCCTTCTTCTCTCTCTCTCTCTCTCTCTCTCTCTCTCTCTCTCTCCCCTCCTCCCCTCCTCCTCCTCTCTCTTCCCATCCCTCCCTCTCTCTATTTTAATTTTGCTTTGAAAGGTGTTCTCAATCTGTTGTCCACACTGGCCTGGAACTCAATATTTTGCCCAACCTGGCCTTTTTCATCTCAGTCATCCTTCTGCTTTAGTCTCTCAAGTTCTAGAATTAAAGGGATGTACTTTTTTTTCCCTCATGGTAAATAGGAAAATATGCAAACATTGAATTATAAGCCAATTTGAAAAATATGACAAAAATAGGAATCATGTTGGAAAAAATTAATGTATGTTGTTAAAAAACCATTGCAAGCCAAAGGTTGTTTCACAAATAAATTAAAGCAAATGAATTTCTCAATGTTATATATGCAGATTTAAGGAATAAATTTAGAAAACTGAATTTAAAGAAAGGGTATACTATAAACAAAACAATATTTTCAATACTATAAAATTTAATGAGGAATTGGAATAGGTAATTATATTATATAAATAAGGTATCACTTATTTTATCACTTACAGACTAAAAATACTGTGCAATATTCATTTTGAAATATAGAAAACATTGTTAAATAATAGAAAATGTTTGGATAAATTTAACAAATTTCATTTCCTTCAATTGGTGATACCAGTACTGAAAAGTTTGTTTTGTGCAAAATCAACAGGTGATTTTAATGTACATAGAAATTTGATTTTTTAAATAATATGTAACTCGGGCTGAAAATATTATAATAGGTAAAAAATAATATAATAGTAAAGCAATTTGTTAGAGTAACAAAACTAAAAGAATTAAAATAATGTGGTGGTATTGTGTTCCCCACAATATTGTGCACCCTGATAAATTTATCTGGGGTCAGAGAACAGACAGCCACTAGAACAGAGCCAAAAATGGTGGCTAGAAAATGGGTCAGAGAAAGCCATAGCAGAAGTTGGGCGGTGGTGGTGCACGCCTTTAATCCCAGAAATCCAGCCTTTAATCCCAGGGAGCGATGGCAGAAAGTAGAAAGATATATAAGGCATGAAAACCAGAAACTAGAAGCTTTTGGCTGGTTAAGCTTTTAGGCTTTGGAGCAGCACAGTTTAGCTGAGATTCATGTGGATGAGGACTCTGAAGCTTCCAGTCTGAGGAAACAAGACCAGCTGAGGAACTGGCGAGGTGAGGAAGCTGTGGCCTGTTCTGTCTCTCTGATCTTCCAGCATTCACCCCAATAACTGGCTTCGGGTTTGATTTTATTAATAAAACCATTTAAGATTCCTGCTACAAAATAATAAATAAAAAAAAGAAAGAAAGGGAATTAAAAGAAGTTCAGCAGTGAATTTTTATTTTCCACTTGACCCACTTTGGAATCCAAACCCATTTTGCCCCCAAGAGACATCCTTCTGGTTGCTTCTTGGAATGTGTTCCCTGAGATGCTGATATGGAGGAAGATCCATTCTGCTTGTAAGTGACAGTCTTGTAGACTGACACTGAAAAAAGAAACCGAAGCTGACCACCAGCATTTACCTTATGTTTGCTTCCTGACATCAGAAATTTCACAGATTTGAAAAAACTCCTAAACTTCATATGCATGAAAAAGACCCAGAGTATCAAAACAATCCTAAGCAATTAAAAGCCTGTTGACAATGTTACCATTTTGCATTTAGTTATACAACAGACACACAGTCTTGTTCCTGGCCCACAAAACACTCCAACATATTGATCAATGGCATAGAATTGAAGACCCAATTCTATGCAACGACAGACACCTGCTTTATGGTGAAGATGCCAAAAGTACACAGAGGAGAAAAAAAACAACATCTTAAGGAAATGATTCTGGGGAAATTGGAGGTCTGTGTGGAAGAATGAACTTAATCTTTTACTCTCATTCTTCACATAGATGTATTCTAAATGTATCTCAGTGTTAGACCTGAAAATCTTAAACTTCCAGAAGGGTAAGGAGTACACTGAGGTATAGTCTCTGGAGCTTTCTGAATAAACTCTTGTTGCCCAGGAAATAGGATGGACAATCAGTAAGTTGGTCTTCCTTCTTTCTCCCCTCTCTTCCTTGTCCTTTTCTTCCTTTCTTTCTTCTTGGAACAGAAATATGTGGGAGGTAAAATGGCTATACAACTGACCCAAGGGGTCATAACATATGTCTTCAGATTGTACCCAGAGAAACCTGATTTCAGAATTTGAATCAATAACATCTATGTGTTATAGTTGCCATATGATGAAAGCCACATTTTTTTTTTCTCATCAGGAAATGGTACTTAATTTTAAAAGCTTGCAAAACTATTTAATCAGTTTGATGAAAATAAAAACAAACATAAATAAAACAAAGTAGGAACAACAATGTTGTAGCTGAGTCATAGAAATTACCTGATAAAATTCATATTAATTGAAACATTCCTTCTGCATTAATGGAGGGAATGATTAGTACAAATGTACATTGTATGGATGTAGAAAATATCATAATAAAGCTCATTACTCTGTATTCTTAATATAAACTAGTGAAAAGTTTATAAATTAATATAAACTAATGTCCCCTTAAAACTAATTAAAAATGTATCCAGCACAACAATGTTAAAAGTTTTTGAGATTTGAGTTTATAGTATTTAACTATATCTTGGCTCACACTCTTGGCATGTAGTAAATGACTCATTTGTAAAATAAAGTATACATGCAGGAAGGCATACATGAATGAACTAACTTATCAATGGAATAGTAGATACTCATTTCTACTTCTGCCCTGAATGTTTTTTTTTTTTTTCTTATAAAGCTCTAATGGAGAGCATTACAGCAACCGAATCTGCTTATTTTGATCTCTGTACATAATGGTAGAGCTGAAATATGAGTTCTGTATGATATTTGGTCACAGAAGTGGACATTGCATTTTTACTAAAAGAGCAGATCAAATAACTGAGTATTCATAACAAATTGGAGTTTTTCAGAGATCTTAAATGTTCTAGCAGGTACTACAGTTCATTTTATTCAGTTCAAGACACGAAATTTCCAGAGTTGTGAATGTATTTGTGTTATTTTGGGTATGGGTTTGGAGAGATTATTACATATTCCTTCCTTCTGATAGTTATTTTTATAATTAGTAGAGATGATTGATGAAATAGAAAAATATTATAATTAGTTTGCAAGTGAAGTGTAAGTATTCTGTGTTTAATTTTTAAAAACATCTTCAGAGCATTAGCAGGTGGAAGAAACCAGGTATTAAAAGTTAAAAATGAGAAGCTGCCAGAACCTTACGCATAAACTAACTGGTATAGGATACCTGTGATGCATACTGTTTTGCTTCCCCTCCCCTACTACTTTGGTGCTGGGTATCTGCTGGACAAGTATGCTGAGCTATGACCACAGTACCACAGTAAAGGACAAGTTTAGTGAATATATTCTAGCCCAAACCTTTGTGATCATAGTGAAATTAATATGTAAATGTTAAGTCTGAATGTCATATCTTCACATTAACTAAAAGCCCAGAAACCAGACTACTAGTATGCTTTGAAGAGTATGACTAATAACAAGACAGTAAAGTATTACCTTACTGAACACCCTTAGTAATTTATCTGCATTGGAAAAACCAGTTGTTGGGTATTTTTTAAGGTTGATTTGACATGCTACAGATTTGTGTATTCTAGGCACATGTTTTGCCACCAAGCATTTCTTAACATGAGTTGCCAGGTTTTGTTGGGATAAATTAGTTGGTTGCTTTCTGAAGTGTGAGTGGGGTTTGCTAGCTATGTCCTTCCTGACTGTCTGCTGTTCCTGATCATCCCAGGCCAGAATGTAAATGCTCCTTTAAAATAAAAGTTTACCTCTATGAAAAAACAAACAAACAAACAAAAAACAAATAATAACATTTTATTGGATACTATTCTTATATTTGATCTTTATAAGAAAAATTCATTAGACTTTGATTGTGATAATGAATGTTAATTTTCTTATAAGAGTTCAGGGCTAAGACAGACAGAATTCCTCCCAAATGTTTATATGTAGTGCCACAAATTTATACCATGTTTCAATGTTAGTTAACTTTCAAGACATAGAGAGGATATTGCAGTTTAGCTGTTTTTACTTATTGCATTCTGAGTATGTTTAAAGAATTTCAGGACAGATGCAATGAGAAGAATTACATAAAGAGTTGATTAACTTCCTTTTAGCTACCCTGAAGATTACAGACTATCCTATCAGCTTCATATAATTCCTTAATCCAAAGTAAGCAGATTCCAGTGAAGCTCTGTTTACCCCTGTGGTCTTCAAATTTGCTGGAATGCTGTTATCTCTATATGAACAAACAAGTGCGCACACACATGCACTTCTATATATCCATGCTTTATATAAAAAAAACAAACTTCAGTATGCAAATAATAATTATAACAAAAGTATCTTTGTCCAGATTGTAATATTTAGCAATGCTCTCCCACTTATATCCATTTATACTAAATAACTACAGCTTAATTGATCATAAAAACTAAGAAAGAATTGCTAATATTCATAAAGAATAATTTCCTTTTTATGATCATACTAAACTCACCTGAAATCTCTCTGCAGATTAGTTCAAATAAATTTCAAGTAAGATTATTTCATTGGTTTTCTTTTATTTTTACAAATCATTACATAGTTAATCCGCCACAAATTGTACATATAGACTTAAGTAATAATGTATTTTGAGAGAAAAAATATAAACCTCTTTTGTTTGTATCATTTGCATGCTGAAATACAATCATTAATTTATGATTCTATATTCCTTTCTGACTGGGGCCTTATAGTCAATATGCCTTGTTCCTCAGGTGTATAATTTACTGTACTTTACAGAGATATTGCCTGTCTTTTCCATCTTAATTGTTTCTATTTATACTGTTTTCCTGAAGATTATTTAACACAAGCCATACAAACATTTTAAAAGAATCTGTAACTCTTTTGCTACATATTCCTTTTGTTCATGTTGAACTTTATAATCTATATTATCACCACTTGCTTTATTTGTTTTATTTTAATTTTAAAAATATGTCCAGCCCTGATATGAGGACTTTTGCCTTGTCTTACTGTACCTAGTTTTGTCCTGTTTCACTATCACCTCTGGGAGGCCTGTTCTTTTCTAGGAAGGAAGCAGAGGCAGAGTAAATCTGGGGTAGAGAGGAGGTATATGTGGTGGGGAGATGTAAAAGGAGTCTCCACTATGGTCAGTTTGTACTGTATAAGAGAAAAATCTTTTTTCAGTGAAGAAGAACATTAAGTAAAAATCAAATGCATTCTGTTACTGCTCTCCACAATTACTTTGTATCATGTCATTCTGCATCCTACAACTCCTCCCATACTTCTACTCCTTCTCAAATTCTTTCAATTTTCATTGTTATGCACACACACACACACACACACACACACACACACACACACACCACCCTACTTACTCCATATATTGTTATCATGTACATGCATTTAAGGTTGACCCTTTGGATTCATATCATCTATTGTGGAGCTCACCCCTGTAGGGGGAAAAAAAAAGAGTATCTTTTTCTCTACATCCTACAGCTCTTTGTCTAGGATTGAGACCTTGTGAAATTTCTGCTTATACATTTTGCCACATCTACTGATAAGATTGTTGTGAAGCTGTTGTATGAATATCTGTATTTGTTGAGAAGTCATTGAAGTTTCCCTCTCATGTCTACAGGACATTACTAGGGTCAGGAATGTTGGTACAATGGCTCTTAACATCTTTGGTTTCTTTTCTGTGGTGTTCCCTGAGGGATGTGTGTGGATGGGGGCATTGCAGATGTGTTAATTGAGGCTAGGCACCCACAGACACTTATTCTCTGTATTTTGCCAGGTGAGGATCTCTGTAATTGTTTACAGTTGCATCAAAAACAAGCTTATTTGATAAATGTTGAAAGCTACGTGTATCAGTAGGTGTAAGGGTAAGTATTGCAAATACAGTTAGAAATTTTACTGGTTTAAGAAAACATCAGTAATTTCTTCCCCAGGGTCTATTACTTCTTCAGCTAAGTAAGGGTTGATGGCTAGCTAATAGTACCAGACATGGATCTGTTTGTTGTTCATAGGCTTTGCACTGGGTAACTATACCAGTTGTTCCTGTCCCTTGGCAGCTTTTATAACACCTTCAGACACCATGGAGCTTCCAGATATAGATACAGATAAGGCTTCCAGGTAAATTCCAGTTTGATTCCTCCAAGTCATATGTCTGCAGTATGTGATGTACTCACCTTTACAATCAAATCTTCAAGTTCTGAGAGGTAACCAGGGGCCATAGCAACAACCTATATAGTTTTGGGAGTCTCTTGGATTCTAACAAACAGCTCTACACCTAACATTATGATTTTTTTAGCTACTACATTGCTCTTTGGAGAACTTTACCACCATATGTGGCATTTAGACTATATGCATGTGAATATATACACACACTGTATGTGTATTCATAAGATTATGAAATAATATTTGCATCTCACTCTTTCATTTTTAATTTTATGTATCTCTTCTCCTCCCCCCATCCCTCTGATTACCTTCAGTTCCCACTCCCAAATTAAAATCTCCTCCATTTTCTTCTCTTTCTCCCTTCATAATGGGTAATAAAGTTTCATATATATCACATGTTCAATCCATGAGTACATGGAGTGTGTCTGAACATATATCCTTTGGAGAACAACAAAAAATAATCTATTTTCCCTAGTGAGCTCGAGTCATCATCTCTCTCTGGAAATTTCAAAATAACTCCAAATTCTTTCTGTCTACTTATGAAAAGCCTGAGTTCCAATTGCAATTATTGCATTCAAACAAATCTTATCCCATCTTTCTTAAGGAAAGCATTTCCTGCTAATTTGCATTCATTTAGAAATTAACACTAGCTACTATTTCCCCTTTTGACATGGTTTAAATAGCACTGTTTTATAGTCTGCAATACGCTGACAAGGAATCTTTAAAGTATTGAAATATTCATGTTTTGATCCATTGGAACCATTCCCTTGTGCCTTCTTGGTTTTGCAAGAACAAAACAAGGAGTAGCTCTGTAGGTATCAGCAATATTGGGAGATTTCAAAACAAACGCTGTAAGTGGAGTTTTGGAGAACATCCTGAGCTTGCAAACTTTCCACTGACACTGAACTAAAGTTGGCAATGGCTCAGACTTTGTAGAATACACAGGGAGGAAACAAGGTTACAGTTTTAATAGGTAGGTAAAGATGCCACTGTAAATATTTATATAAAATGCTGGATGATGTTTCTACTTGAAAAATCATTGCAGTGTAAATAATTGCAATGTATTTAGGGATTATGCCCTTACAATTTTTTTTAAAAAAATGCAATGAATGAATGGAATCTATTTTATATATTTCTTTATTTTTAGCACTATGTTTATGAAGAAATTTCTGGTGTATATAATAATCTAATGTATTAGTCACAGTATAATAAAATACTAGGACTAAGAAATATGCAGAAATAGTTTGAGTGACAAACCTATACATAAAGTTTTTCTGTGACTGTAGTATTATTCCTTTGTTCATGGCTTTCTTTTTCACTGTTTATGGTAAACATACCTGGTCGGTAGCCCCTCAGACCAAAATAAACACATGGAGGCTTAAATTATTTATGAAACTATATGGCCATCAGGTCAGGCTTATTACTGACTAGCTCTAACACTTAAATTAACCCATAATTATTATCTATGTTTAGCCATATGGCTTAGTACCTTTTCTCAGTTCTGCCTTGTCATCTTGCTTCCTCTGTGTCTGGCTGATGACTCCTGACTCAGCCTTTCTCTTCCCAGAATTCTCCTCTCTGCTTGCCTGTACTTTCTGCCTGGTTACTGGCCAATCAGCATTTTATTTATCAACCAGAGCAACACACATTCACAGCCTACAGAACAACATTCCATAGCAGTAGATCCTGATCCTACTGCCAGAAGCCCCTCAAACAGACAAGCTACACAACTGTCTCCCATGTGCAAAGGGACTAGTTAGGTCCCACCCAGGCTCCACAGCTCTCAGTCTGAAAGTCCCTGAGTTCTCAGGGGCTTGGTTCAGTTGTCTCTGTAGTCTAATTACATCATTTCCCCATTTCCTTTCTGTAAGAGTTCTGCCTTAATTATGTCATCAGCCTGGGATTCGGCCCAGCCTAAAAAGCGGGCAGGCCCTCTGTGTCTCCCCTTTACTTCTGCTCTCTCTGTTTCTCTGGTCCCCCCTCCCCTTTCTCTCTCTCTCCCTCTCCTTTTCTCTCCCAATAAAGCTCTCAAAGGTAACTATGTTGCACTGACTCTTCTGTCCAGCACTCTCCGCCAGCGGCCAGCCAAGAGTACCAGCCAGCCACCTAAACCAATGGCTCCTGACTCCAGCATTCTTGCTTTGTTGGCATGGTCACTGTGGGCTGTGGCCAGCCACGAGCAGTGCCATATAACCAACACTTTCTTCCCTCCAAACTGCCCAATATATATTTCCTTGTTCTCTTTCGTATTCATGAGGTTTCTTTTTGTTTGTTTGTTTTATGTTTGTTGTTTGTTTTTCGAGACAGGCTTTCTCTGTGTAGCTTTGTGCCTTTTCTTAAACTTGCTCTGTAGACCAGGCTGGCCTTGAACTCTCAAAAAGTCTGCCTGCCTCTGCCTCCCGAGTGCTGGGAATAAAGGTGAGTGCTAACCCCGGCCTCTTTTCCCTACATGATGTATGCCTGTTGTGGTCCACGGGAATATATCTTAAGAACTCAGCTGGTTATGGCACTACCTGGAGGGCTCAAGGAATTCCTCTGGAGGAAGCCAATTTCCAACAAGCTTTTGGTCTTACTTCGCTTGTTATTTATTAGTTGCATTCTATTATGAAAATCATGTGTGCTTTCATAGTTTTCCCAATTGACTTTTCCCTAAGAAGGACTAACAGTGTGGACTGACCACTCTCTGGACAAACACATTCCAGGTATTTGGAGAACAGCCACAGGGAAGGCTTTCTCTGGAATTAGATATCTCTCTTAGCCACTTTCAAGGACTACAGGAGACACTGCCTAGGTTGATGCCCTACTCTCAAGGACAAACAGTAATAACAGCCCACATGCAAGTCTCCAGAAGCCTACATGCAAGTCTTCTGACTTAAGGTACATTCCACAAGGAGACACCACCTAAGTCAGATGGACATTAAGTAATAGCTTTACACAATACAGCTCAGACCCTCCCTTCTTACAGCCTTACTAACTTTACAGAACTTTAACTCATTACCTAACCACTTCTAGGAATATTTAGATAACCTGTGCACTAACAGCTATGCTCAGCCAGAACCCCAGTTCAAGCCTCGCTGTAATTATCATCATCATCAGCATCCAGCCAGGTCCATCCCCAGTCGGAGGAAAGTACCTTACCAGAGATACCTCTGTTCTCTCTAAGGACAGACTTAAGTGTCGAGGCTACCTGTCTGAAAAGGCCTGGCAGACATGCCAATAAAGCTTAACCTCCTCCTTTTCCAAATCTTACCTTTAGTTCCCGATCTTCCTTTAACTATCACCAGATGCATCTAGCTGTACACTAATGACTGAGTATATTTTCTCCCACTCTGCAGAAAAATGGCAGATAGTTTGGAGCTATAGGAAAAAAGAAGGCAGTTTTATTTTCTCCCATTGACCTAGCAACTTACAGATTTTTAACATTTTTTACCAATCACGTTTAAGATTACAGTTATGCGCATAAGATCCCTATTCTTAGATATTACCCAAATTTAGCCTTTAGTTAACAGTCACTTCCCCTTTGAGTTGCAAATGGTAATTAACAATTATTGCCCCTCTTTGTGATTCTTATCACCCCTCCATTTGACCCTGAAAATGGACAATCACTGTCTGAGGAAATTCAGGTTGAGTGACCTGGGTGGAGGGGAGGATTGTGATTGTTTGGATATATAACTGTAAATTGAGAGATGAAGAATTAATTAAAGTGAATGGACCAAAGAGCTTTGGGTGAGTAGATTGATTTGATGACCTTAGGAATAGATTCTCTGCTGGTTGATAGATTCTTCCCCAGACACTGGAAAATAGACAATTAGGGGCTGGACCCCAATAGTCTCCATTATATGTCCATGCACAGAGCACATTTTCACTAATGTAAAAGCTAAGAATGTCTTCAAATAACATCTGAAAACAAGAGCAGAATTGTCTCCACTGTGCCATAGGCAGCCAATACTTAGGTCATTCTTTGTTCTATAAGTAATAAAACCTTATGTACCAATTCCGTATGAAACAGGTAATTTGGATAATCTCAAATCTGTGCTCCCAGACCACAGCCACTCACACTTGGCCCTAAGATAAACTATCTCTCATTGGCATTGAGGTAAGAAGCATGTTTTTGTGTGTACCTTATCTTGGTTAATTTCTTACTGTAGAAAATTAAAACTTAAACTTTCCTATAAATTTGCATGTATAGGAAAACAATATTTTATGCATATAGAAGTGAGAATTAATATCTGAATATACTGTGGAGGTACTGAAACATATTCATGCAGATTAAAACATACTACTGTATGAAAATTTAAATAATATTGGCTAAAATCACTATATATTCATTTACCGTTACCACAGAAAACCTTTTCTACATACAAGGCTTTGTAGAAACTTATAAAGGCATAGACTTACAGAAGATAAATTTGGAAATAATTATCAGGATATCTCACCGTATCCATAATTATCAAATACTCTAAATACATTAACCTGATGACATTCATATTTGAAGTAGAAAGAATACACATTGAACATATTTTACTTTATTTTGACTCATCATAACTAATAGATTATTTCTTAAATATATTTTAAATCTATCCCTTATTTACCTCTTACATTATTTCTTTTGCTTCTAGCAATCAGTGGATAGCTTAAACTGGAAGTCTAATATGTTTTGAATGACTGGAAAATTTAACTTGAAGATTTTTCTATAATAAAGTTTATAGCCTTATATATGGAATTGTTACTGAATATAACATATATTTCATCTTGCTAATAAAATATTTATATTATGTTTCTACCACAGATATGTGAAATACATTTATGTGTTCATATATGCATGTTTAATAAAAAATACAATGACATTTCTCTTTCTCTTATCACTTTGTTACTATATTGGATGTAGCCTCACTGAATGTTCCAATATTTGAAAGTTCAAATTCCTCTCTTTAACATTTTCCTTATATAAAAGTATGTATGTACATATATTAATTTACATATTATTATACTTAATGTACAATATATATGTATTACATAATTTAACTAGTTTTGATATTTTATATTAAAAATTAATCTTACTCAAGGACTCTGAAAGAAGATCAGGCTACATCTCAAAATTTTCTTGCTCTATATTTGTTCAGATATTTTAGGATGGATATTTAACAAAAATAATTTCAACTCACTCCTCCAAAAACTTTTTTCTAGGTATTAAGGATGTTTCCATATGTGAAAATATGAATGATGACAGTTTTGCTTATGTTGCAAGTGCAATATTCATCATATAACGTGTATGTAGCCGTACATGTTCATGCATGTTTTTTTGTGTGTTGGTGCACTTGTATATGTGGGCATGTATGCACCTGGGTGTATATGTATGGGTGCAGAGGTTAATAACTGGTATCTTCTTTTCTCTCTTTCTAACTAATATATTGAGGTAGTAACTCATATAGGAATCTAAAGATCTCTAATTTGACTAGTCATACTAGTCAGCTTGCTCCAGGAAACTGCTGTATTGACCACAGTGATAGGATTGCAGATGGCTTCAGTACAAGCCCACCATTTATGCTGGTGTTTGGGATCTGAGCTCTTGTCTTCAGATTTGCACAACTAGACCTTGTCTACTGAAATATCTCTTCAGTCCCCTGGCACATCTTTATAAAGGAATTTTTATAGTATTGAAAATTTTAATCTTTTCATATTGCTTGATATTTATATCAACAGAGGAAATATTAAAATTTGATAGCAGAAGTCAGTTTTAGCTCTTTTGTGATAGTATTCTTCTTTTGTAAATACTTTAAAGAACATGAATGAAAATATTACATGAAGGCAATATTTTTAAAATACTATAGAATTAAATTAAAACAAGGAAGAAAACGGAAGAGATTTGCGAAAGAAAAAGAATGAAATCAATTTGAAACAAGAAACAACGTATTGTCTTTTGTGGTTCCTTCCCATATTAATGACAAAGGAACATGTGTCATGAGATTTGACCTGACAATACGATTTGAGGCTTATGCTCATTAGTGTATATTAAGAAAAAAGGCATGTGCTCAATTTCAAATTGTTTTCCAAATCAAGGAACACTTTCTAATTAAAAGAATAATACATATTTTGAAAGGTTGTAATAATCAAAGTGTATTCTTAATGAGAATGCATATAGGTGTTTATTTGGATGTTTATTCAAATGTGTGCCTGTGTGTGTTGCAGGGGTAAATTTTTGATGTGCTGAAACTAAAATAAATTTTGTATGCGATGGTCCTTTCAGTAAGTGGGAATAATATCCTTAACACACTTTTCTTCCCCTTGCAAGTGGGCAGTTCTGGGCTTTCCCTCTCTGGACTGAATAGTCCTACTTCCCCTCTGGTGACCATTGTATCTACTTCCAGTGCATAAAATTGATGATGCTTGGGAAATAGACAATGAGGAGACAAAAAAAACAGGAAAAGACACAACTTCACAGTTTATCTTCCCTTTTTATGTTACAGTTGAACACAGATTCTCCTCTCATACAATGCATCCCGACCACAGTTTCCCTTCCTTCACTCCTCCTAGCTCCCGCCACCTCCTCTCTTCTCCAGATCCACTCTGCCCTCTGTTTCCACTTCACGAAAGAGCAGGTGTAGTTAGAGTTTTCCTGCCTGGCCCACAATCAGGACAAATCTCTCTTACCCGCCAGTTCCACAGTCGCTCAGACCCAACCAAGAAAGCATACAGAAACTTACACTGCTTATAAACTGTATGGCTGTGGCAGGCTGTTTGTTATCTACCTTTTTTATCTTAAATTAACCCATTTCTGTTAGTCTATACTTTGCCACATGGCTCGTGGCTTACCAGGGTCTTTACATGTTGCTTCTCATGGTGGCGGCTGGCGGTGTCTCTCTCCAGCCTTCTACTTCCCAGAATTCTCGTCTCTCTTGTCCCGCCTATACTTCCTGCCTGGCCACTGGCCAATCAGAACTTTATTTACACAGAGCGATATCCACAACAAGCAGGCCTCCAACAAACAACGTTAAAGCAGGACAAAATGAGATGTAATTAGACAAGTGAAAGCCTTCCTATCAAGGCCGAACAAGGCAACCCAACAGTAGAAAAAAGAGTCACAAGAGCAGGCAAAACAGTTCGATACATACCTGCTCCACAGTTAAGAAAATATCAAGCTAACAGCCATCATACATATGCAGCTCAGAACCATACAGTCTCTGTAATTGGTACTGGAGTCTCTTTAAGCCCATCAGAGCCCTGTTTAGTTAATTCAGTGGGCCAAGTTCTCCTGGTGACCTCCATCCCCCTATTCCTATAGTTTTTTGCAGTATCTTCTTCCAGGGACGGGGACGGGCCTGATGGAGAACTCCATTGCTTAGCTGGTTAAAGTGCCTGTTTGGGGATATTCCTTTTTTATTTTCCCCCTAGCCCAGTTTCTCCTTCTACTGTGGATATTGCTGTGTATAAATAAAATGCTGTTTGGCCAGTGGCCAGGCAGGAAGTATAGGCGGGACAAGAGAGAAGAGAATTCTGGGAGGTGGAAGGCTGGCAGGGGGGACACACTGCTAGCAGCCGCCATGACTAGCAACATGTAAAGACAACAGTAAGCCACAAGCCACGTGGCAAAGTATAGATTAATAGAAATGGGTTAATTTAAGATAGAAGAAGTAGATAACAAGAAGCCTTCCATGGCCATACAGTTTGTAAACAATGTAAGTTTCTGTGTGTTTACTTGGTTGGGTCTGAGCATCTATGGGTCTGGCGGGTGAGAGAGATTTGTCCTGACTGTGGGCCAGGCAGGAAAACTCTAACTACATCCTCTCTTTTATTAGGTTTTAGTACATTTCAAAATTTGTTTTCACATCAAGCATATAATGCTGTCAGCACATATGTGCTGAGAAGCACATATGCTATGTTAGCATTTGACAATATTGGAAATTAACATGTCGCATTTCTTCCATACACGGAGACAGAGGAATAGGGTGTGGAGAGAGTGAGAGAAGACAAAGTTTATAACCATTTTAAAACATAGGGCCGCAAGTTAGAACAGGTGGATCATGAAAATAAAACTATCTATTTCACACAGCAAGAAAGACTGAGATGAGCATGGTGTTCTACCCATTTAATCTTGGTGTTGGGGAGACTTAGGCAGATGGGTGTTTGGGATTCTTTAGCTAGTTTGGCATACATAGAACTGCCCAGGACAGCCAGGACTATACAGAGAAACTGTTTCAAAAATGAGAAAAATATTTTGCAGGTGGTGACATTTGAGATTTTCCCCTTTCTCCCCCATTTTCATTATGAGAGTCTTAAGAAATACTCATACACATAAATAATTTGATTCATATTTATGGAAAGTTTTATATAACTTTATATACATTCATAATATTCAGAATAAAACAACAAAATTGAAAATAAGAAAAAGATAAAAAAGATAGTTGTCACTGAGTTCATTGTGTTTATTGTCCCATCATTTATGCTTGCCTGCACATATTTTCATGCTTGTTAACTCTTTTACCAATGAAGTTACCTTCAAAGTATAATGAGAAAATTAGTTGCTCATGATGCATAGAGGGATGATATTAAAGTATTCAGTATATGTCAGTAAGAATTTTGATCCATTAACCAATTTAAAATATTTTAATATATCAGTGTAATAATTGACAATCTATTCCTTCTAATTTCTAAAATCCAAATTAAAATGAACAAATGATATTTACTTGCATAATGTCTACAAGAAAACAGCAAGACAAATGCAGGTCAATACATTTTTCTGGAGGGATGAAATTTATTATAACATTAACTGAGCTCATCAGTTTGCATTTATCAGAATGTTATCACAGTGTTGTGAAGATCGCCTAGATGCTTTGAAGCATGATTCATTTATGCCCTCTTTGCAAGGCTGAAGGGATCACTAGTGAACTGCTGGAATGTGGGTTCAGCCTCAGATGTTATGTGCTCAGTAGAGCAATGTAAAACCAGGAACATCTTGTATAGAGGTCATAAAGTTACCACTTGATTTCAAACCTGGGAAAGCATGGCCATGGCTTCCAGATTATCCTGCCTTGATCCCTAGAACATCTTTCTACATAATAGTCTCCAAGCAAGCTTTTGAAAATAGACATGTTATTCAGCCTTCATTTCTACAAAATCCCCTTTCTGCTTTCTATCACAACTACAGCAAAGAGAAAGCATGTTATTCCTAATCTACAGCACCATCTGGACTGAGTGTTTTCTTATGATGTGTGTATTGTGCCTGGCTTTTCTCTTTAGCTGTCACTAGATATAATACATTCTCCACCGTCCTTGGATGCTTTACTTTTAGTTCTTTGATTTGGTATACTACTCCATATCATACTTGTAAGGACAAGTTGCGGTAATCTCTCAGAACAACACACTTTTGTAGAGCCTTCTCATAATCCTGATGATAACTGTCACCTAACTTTCCTTATGTCATTACTTTGTAAGAATTTTTCAAAACATATATTATCTCAGTAATATATTGTTTCAGTTTTTAAATAATCTTACCTCAAGAAATCATACCATTACTAGTCACATGACACTACTCCATGATTATGCATATATGTATATGTATGTATGTATATGTGTGTGTGTGTGTGTGTGTGTGTGTATGTGTGTGTAAGTATTTCAGGTGACTCTTAAAGTCAATGATTTAGTAATGAATGGAATGATATAATAATCTTCATTATGTACATTAATTTGTTCAGAATATGTGAAAATCAATCATTATTCAATTTGTAAGTGATGTAATTCTATAGATTTCTTCTGAAATAGATCATAGCCATGTAAAACCAATCTCTTTCGGAGAAGGAAGAGCACAATTAGTAATGGTCTGTGGTATAAAGATATGATGATGTCAATGGAAGGATGAATTTTAAATGTACACTGAATAACTTGATTTGGTTCATTTTAGTTAATGAACAGACAATTTTGTAGGCCTAAACTAAGTCAGATAATTAACAAGTGAGAGTAAAATCAGTACCACATACTATTTTGTTGGTTTTTCTGAAATAAATATCTGCCATATCATGTCCAGAGAAGAGTTCCACAGAGTTAAAAAATTCTGAACATCAACTGGGGTAGATAAGAAAATAAATGGTGCAGACATTTCAGAACATGGAATAGAACCTGTTCATCATATATCTTTGTACCTTTTCCTGTTTCTGTTATTTCATTATAGAAATAATGTAATGAAATGTAATATAATGAAATAATCCTAACAAAGCAAGTTAAGGAAGGAAGGATTTTGTTGACTTACAGTCTTAGGGTGCAGTCTATGGTGGCAGGAAAGTTAGACAGGCAGAACAAAGTAACTGGTCACACTGTATCTATTGTATAGATGATGATGATGAACCCACATTGCAATCCCTACACCTGACGCTCAAGGTATGTCATAGAAGAGGGAACAGATACTGTAAGAGCCAAAGGATAAGGGGGTCTGCTGCAGGAAAACATCTTCTATATTGCTGTTGGTTTGAACATATTAGTACTAAACTCAGAGCCACCAGTGATGCCTCAGTGTTGCATTAAGGAAAGAGTCAAGTGCTGTATTCCTCTTTGGTGTCATTCAACCAAGTAGATGCCAGGTTTGAATTTCCTTGCTGTCTCTGTATCTGCCATCTTTTTTGTATCTGTTTTATGAGTCTCAATCCATGATAGTCTGAAGGTTGTCTTGTGAATCAGTCCCTGTATTTCTTCTGTGTCTGTCTCTAATGAAGGTCTGCTCTCTCTTTTTTGTTGAACAAGACAGAAAGCATGGCACAGAGAAGGAATGAGGGATACTTCCCAGAAATCTGTAAGTGTACATAATTTGCATTTGCATAGGCTGTAAAAATTGATTGCAGAGGAAATACAAGCAAGTAAGATAGATTGCTACATTGTTCTCCAAAGCAAATTTAAAAAAAGAAAAAAAAAAAAAACAGCTCTGGCACTGCAGGATAGCACTTGTAAGTATTAAGTGAGTTCCAGATGTATTATTAATTCTGACTGTGAGGTCCAGGAAAAGTTTCAGTCTTATACATTGTTAGAGATATTTTCATCATAATGCATTGCCACACACTATATGACAGGGAGATACACCCATGACATCTTAAGACAAAACCTGCAAAATGACAAGACCAGTTGGCATCCTGATGTGGAGGAGAGAATCAGACAGATTGCACATCTAGATGAATCACTGTGGGCTAACAATGGCTTACTTAGCAGTGTTTATAACGTATTATTTATGATATAATAAAGTGTTAACCATTACATATGCATCAACTGAAATATATAAATAAAATATTCTATCAACATAATATACAATAGAATATTGTTTATAAATAAAAAGAAGTTCAGTACTGATAAACCCTAGAATACGGCAAAAGTAAAATAAATAAACCAATCAAAAATGCTACATAGCTTAATATTTCCTTTTGAGCAAAACTCACAGAAGTGAAGTTTTATCCACACAGTGACATAGTGCTTGCCTGTCAGTAAAGATGAGGGGTATGGTTCAATAAAAACATTTTAAATCAATTGTGGCAAAAGCTACAAATTTTGTGAACATACTAATACCAATGAATTATGTTCTTTAAATGACTAAAATGTATGGTTTCTGAACAGCATCAGTCCTCTACAAAATGAACCATCTGTAAAAATACAGTATTTTAAAGTTAATAATACTGAATTTCTCTCATGTAATATACTTGAGAGGAGCAATCTTTGTTGTAGAGTGGATCTGCTCTACATGAACTTCATCTCTCTCTCATTCATGTTCACAGGTTTCTAACTTGTTATATGAGTGCTTCCAAGGGCCTTGTTCCTTTAGTCTCATTCAAAATGAACTCATAGTTATAGGAAAATACTAAATGAAATAAAGACTATATCTAAATAATTAGAAAATAGAAAAATCATACCTGATAGTGCTTGGGTGAACAATAACCAGAGACAGGATTGTTTAGGCACATAAAATAAAAAAAACAAATACTACTGTTCTAGAAAAAAGGGAAGAAGCATAGTGGTAAGATGACTCCTAATGACATTCTGCTATACTCGTAAATCAGGGCCTGATTCAGCCATCATCACAGAAGCTTACTCCTGAAGCAGATAGGAAAAAAATGCAGAGAGCAACAGCCAGGCATTGTGCAGAGAATAAGAAGCCAGGAAGAACTCAGCCCTACATGAGATATTTCCATTAAACTCCTCCCTCCAGATCTCAGGGAACCTGATGGAAGAAGAGGCAGAAAGAATGTAAGAGCCAGAGGTGATGGAGGAAGCCAAGAAAACAAGGACCTCTAAATTAACCTGAGCATAGCTCACATGATGGGGAAAACAACAGAGACAGCTGACCAGAGCTAGTGGGAGCTCACAGATACTGGACTCACAGATGAGGAGCCTGCAAGAGACCAAACTAGGCCCTCTGAATGTGAGTGACAGTTGTGTGGCCTGGTCTGTTTGTGGGTCCCCTGGCAGTGAGACTAGGATTTATCCCTGTTGCATGAACTGGCTTTTTGGAGCCTATTTCCTATAGTGGGATACCTTGCTTAGCCTTGATGCAGGGGGTGGGGCTTTGTTGACTCCCCATGGGAGACCCTACACTTTCTGAGGAGTGGAAGGGGCATAGGTGGAGAGAGGGGGCGTGGGGAGAGGAGGCTGGGGGAATTGCGGTTATATGTAAGATGAAAAAAAAAAAAAAACTCACAGAGACTGAAGCGGCATGCTCTGGAGGTCTGCATGGGTCTGCACCAAGTCCTCTGTGTACGCATATGACTTTTAGTTAAGTATTTCTGTGGGATTCCTGAGTGTGTGAACAAACTCACTCTTTGACCTTCTCTTGTGCTCTTTTCCTTCTGTTGCTTTGTCTTGGCCAACCTTTATGTGAGAGTATTTGTTTTATATTGTAATATGTCTTTGTATTAAAATGAATGAATGAATGATTGGAAACCTAGACACTAGAGTAAAGCTCAAAAGGCAAAAAGACCTTTAATATTAGAATATGGGAACATGGATTTTTCAACTTCCCATGTACTGTATAATATTCTAGAAAAAAAGTGAGGTTATAATTCAAGAAGATTTTGACTTTAAGTTGTATGAATACAGTATACGTCTTGTGTTACTTTGATTTTTTTTCAGAAGTTCTATGGTAGTTTAAAGTGATGAAGACTTTAAGGGAATCAATTTCTTGCTTTTATTATTTCAGGTCAAAGTGGAGCTTTTACTCCCCAGATAAGAAAGATTCTAGATAAGATTCAGAAATTCTCCATAATTTGAAGGTAGTGCTTGTCAACACAACTCTTCTCCCTCCACACATCACTGCTGTATGGGTTATTTGCTGAACTCATCAGATAACAGTACTGAAATCATGTCACTTACCAGATTGGAGATTGAAATTTTTTTTTTTTTTGATGATTTTATTTTTTTCTTTATTAAGAAATTTTCGGCCCCCGGGTGGCCTGAGAGGCAGCACGCAAAGCCGCATGGACAGCTTGGCGCTAGGCCCATGGAGACGTCGGAGGATCGAGGAGCTTGTAGTAGCAGGGGACGCGAAACGGGCGTGCAGGAGGTCAGAAGCTGGTGGGCATGAGTACAGCAGCCACATGGTAAGCCCCTGTGCCCTGCTGTCCTGGAGCACAGAGGACCAGGAGCCACGGCCACCAGGCCTTCCTGCACCACGACTGGAGTGTAGCCAGGAGAGGCTGAGCTCAGTGATTCTGCAGAACAGTGGAAGGAGTTCAGCCCAGCCTTGCCTGAGATGTATTGCCGGGGAATCTGGCAATTTCAGCCATACCGGGAATCATTAGAAGATGTGATAGGAAGAAAGAAGATTCCAGTTGGGTTTGAACCCTCGTATGATGACCAGTGCAAATCCTTACAGCCCTCCTAGGTGCCCAACCGTTCAGAGGACAGCCAGGGCTCTGTGCAGGGGTTGTTAGCCTCTCAGGTAATCCAGCTTCCTCCAGAAGGCCAGGCACATCCTGAGTGTGCTGGCTCACTGTGGCCTCTTTTCTCATGTTCTGCTGGAGAAGAAATTATCTAGAAGTCAACAAATTCTGTATCGAATTGCCTAGAGGTTTTGGAGCCTGGTAGCACAGCTGGAGATCTCCCTGCCTTTGGACTTTGGGGGTTGTTTCTGGGTATAACTGGGGTTGATCACATACTCTTTTTAATTAAGACTTATTTTTATATTTAGAATAATGCTCTATAATTTTGAAGTGAATTTTACTAAATGTTAATGTCCAGTCAAACCGTGTGATTCTCCAACTGTAATTATGAGGGACAGAACCCCATTGATATTAAAATGGAAATTGTGGACAAGAAAAAGAAATTTCCTACTCACTCTACATACCACCCACAGATCCCAGCTCCTCCCTCCTCCCCCACACCAGCCCTCTCCCAAGCCACCCCACATTCCCACATGGAGATTGAATTCTTAATACAAGTTTGAAATACAATTACTAATTACTTAATAAGATTTGCACTTCTTGCAATATAACTCCTATCATTGTTATTTGTCATACTTCCTAGGTAACTAGATAAGTAGCTAATTATTATAAAACAAAATGCTTTCCATAATTGTTACCATACAGAGAAGTAAGCATTTACTTTTGTCATTTCATTAATACGTTCACCAAAATGGTAACCTTAAATTATTATACCCTCATCAAGTACACAGTCCAAAGCAGTATTACTTAGAGCTGTTCATCACTTAACACCACATTAGTATCAGAATTTTAACTCTGACTCACTGCTATTAGTTCTTATTTTAATGATGTGACTGATAGAAAAGTTACTTATCATTTAAGCACAGGAGTCATTCAGGAGTGTATAGAATATAGGTAATATATCATCTGAAGCATGTGCAAGTTGAGCTAGCGTCCCTAAAATGTTTGCAGATAAGAAAAATAATGAAAACATCTTTTCCCTGACACAGAGAGGAAAAATACTACATAAGAATCTCAGCTTCAGAAACTTGGCATTTCAGAATCGGTGCGAAAGGGATTGCTCAGGAAAAGGTTATTTTGTGTTTAGGATGTCTGTGATTTTCCTCTCTTGAGAACTCTTTCTACCCTTGTTTGTCAATTCTCCTTATAGTACTGTACTATCTATGTTATTCTTGCAAAGAAACTGCCAATTATCCTTGTAATACTCAATTTTCATATCTGTTCTACCAAAAGGAGCATTTAGGAAGACTACTAATACAATGGTAGAACTTTTCAAAGGATAATGATAAGAAGAAAACATGAAATAATATATTATCTCATATTATTGTAAAGATGTTATATTTACATGCCTTCTTATAGGAATGTGGGTAGTCTGATTTAGACAATATTTCTGAAAATTTTAGAGTAATCAAACCTATCTTTAACTATTAATTGTTCCTTATATTTATCTATCCATTTGTCTATTTACCTATCCATCCATTTCTTCATCTACCCATTTACATTTCCATCTACCCATCATTCAGCATCCCATCCATCTAATAATCCATTAGTGTATACATTCATTTATTCAACCATCCATCACTAATGCATACATTTTTCTATATAATAACTGATGACATATTTCAATTTTTAAAATACTTACTAGCAATGAAAGGAAGCTTAATGTGGCTTATAATAACTGAATTGTTCTGAATTTTAATGGTATTGTATGTTTGGGAAAATTCAACTCAATATCAGGGTTGTTAAGATAGAGGAGCCATGATAAAAACAAATTGCATTCAGTTAAGACTTTAGAACCTAAATGTCAAAAGTATTGGGAGTTAGCAACAAAACACAATACACAATACTAAAATATAATTGTCAAGCCTAATTCAACCTGACTAGGTTCAAATAATGTGATCCTGCTTACACTAACTAAACAGAAGTAAATCAGCTCACACAATATCTCGCATAAACCAGTGGCATACTTCCTCAAGGAAGGCCACCTTTCCAAAACAGTGCTACCAACAGGAGACCACATATTTAAATACCATAGCCAGTGGGGGAAATTTCTCACTCAAATCCCCAAGATAGGAAAGAAGTTGCTGACTGTAGCTGGCTTGTGGTCACTGGTCTTCTTTCAGCTCCTTATATTGAGCAGATGCTTTTTCTGCTCCTTAGATTATACAATCCCAAAATGAGATTTCCTCCTGCCTGAAAAGAGCCTGGCCGTTTTTGGAAGAGAAACTGTACACAGACTTCAAGGTTTCCCTCACTGTAAGGTTTTGTGCTCTGTCATCTTGCTACCAAGTTCGTATCTTTTAATGAGTGCTCCAACTGATGTGCTTCATCCTGCTCTAGTTCAGCCTCACTGTAGTAACAGTGCTTCCTAGATTCTTCTAAGAAGAACCTAAGGGAAGGTTGGGCTGCCCCAGGCCTCCTTTTGGGTAAACTTCAGTTGTGTATTGTGTGCTTTTCAGGGTCTACTATTGCCATATTTGAATGTTCATCTAAACTTTGTAATTTTTTTATAGCAGAGGACAATATTATCAACTTCTCCAACATGAGTGGATCAAAAAACGTAATCTACATTTTAAATTTAAAATATTTTAGCTATTTGTCTCAGTCACTGTTTGGCAGCTACGAAATGATCAAGGATACTCTTATAAAAGAAAACATTTAACTTGGGGCTTGCTTATACTTTGGAAGGTTTAGTTCATTATCATGATGGCAGAGGGCATGTTGAGAACATTCTAGCCCTTGGTTCAGGAGTAGTAGAAATACTAGAATTTAGCATACTTCAATGTCTCAATGTAATTTGAATATGCTCCAGATCCCTGAATCTCTATCATACACTTCATTTAAACACTATGCTTGTGATATTCAAAACCATGAACAGTTTAATTCTCACTTTCATTTTATCTATGTATTACGTCCTTAATTTTATTTACAATCATGTGACATAAAATATTTTCTTTTTACGACTGATTGATTGTTTTAATGTGTAGACATGTTCACACACCCACTCCTCTTTGTCCTGCTTACTATAGCCCTGCAAGTAGAATTTGTGTGTTTTCTTTTACCAAATTGTTTCTTACTATTCTCTTTTACAGATTGCAAATGGCCTTCCCTGCTAATGCTGTTTTTGCAAGATCACCAATGTTGACCAATTTAAGATCAACTCTCATTCTTTCCCTCTGTTTGCTCCTTTATAGTACTGGGTGCAGTACATCAATTCCTCTAGATCTACATCTTTTTTGTGTTGTGAGACGAAAATGAGAAGAGATGCCTCCATCTTAGAAATAAGGCATATGCAGATTCCAGAAGTTAGAAAGTACAAAGTACAAAGTCACAAGGTATTCATTCAGTGATGACTGTTTAACCAAGGAACGTTTGTTCCAACCCTGGTTTCCAGGGTAACTGACCACAGAAATGTCCCCACCTGAGAGCAGCCAATGAGAAATGGTGATGGGCAACCACCCCCTTAGAAGTAAGATTAAGCCATGATTCCTAGAAAGTCCCTAGAAGCAAGCCAATCAAAATTGTACATGTACTACCACCACTAACTGATGTAACCTTGTGGGTTTTGCCTTTAAAAACTGAGATTGCAGAGGAGTGGGCACTTCCTCTACTACTCCTGAACCGAGTGCTAGAATGTCCTCAATAGACTCCACTGTGTTGGATGTATTGGACAAAGTCCCTGCCTAGGTGTGTATTGCTTTTGGATATCCTGAATTAAACCTTGCTTTTGCATTCTGGCATGGTCACTTCGGTGGTCTCTCTGGGGGTCGTGATCTGAGCACAACAGTGTAGGGTCCAAAGAAACAGTGAAGGAAGACCCCAGACTCAAATAGTATATAAGAACAAAGAGCGTTTATTATACCAATACACATTTGGGGTTTTACATCTTTACAAAATAGCTACAACCTTGAGAGGATCGTGCAGGCTCCTTTTAAGCACAGTTAAAGGGAGTTTCAGGAACAAGGACAGTTAGGTCATCTCAAATACAATTTGTTAAACAAGCAGCAGTCATACCAGCATCTTTTTGACTGGTTGAGGTTTAGTCTTATAATGTTTGGACATAGATGCACAAGCTTGTGCAAGTCTGGACATGACTCAGAAGGGGGATGTTGGATTTGCCCTTGAGACATTGTGAGGCTGACTTTGGCCCTGCCCCTGAATGTAAGGGCATTGTTTGTAAATGGCCCTATGTTGGGAGAGACTCCAGTTTTGCCATCTTTTGAGAGCTGAAACCTAAATTCAGTTGTGATGATGGGAGAGTTTAACCCCTTCACTGGTCATTGGTGTCAAGAACAATATGCTTTCATATGCGCCCCCCATTCACTTATATTGCAAAAAATGTTGCTAGTTCCTTCTAATCTCATTGAACATTTAATGATGATACCTTTGGTCAGAGTTGGGCTCTACATATGTGTCTGCTTATTTATCACAATCTCTGGGAATATCCAATTCATATTTTCACCTCTATCTACCTCAATCCCACATTGTGCTTTAATCACACATCTGTTTGTAGTCTGACCATATTAACACTTAGTTTATAGTAAATCCATTCTTGTTTCTCTTCTGATAAAGCTTTTTGTCTGCTCCATGGTTCCTTACTCTCATACTTATATCTAGCACATCATGTACTCCACATGTAAGTTTATCTCTTTAATGGTGATAGTTCTCTGTAGTTCATTGTTATTGCCCTTTTTGTCCTAGAATGAGCATTTCTGTTTTCCCTTGCTTTGTCCCCCTTCTGCCTCCATCTCCTTAGGACTTCCTCTCTTAGGATCAGTTCCTCAGGATTCCTTCCTATTGCCAAATAGCAAAAGTGTGTGATACTGCTTTGAACAGAGTGCTTATTTCTCTTAATGATGTCAAGATAGAATCTATTCACAATCATATGATGTAGTTCATCTACAGGACAGAGTAAAGCTCCCTTTTTATGCATAACAGGTTCTGGATCCATTCACTTGTAAATGCTCACAGTTATTCCATAATTTTCCTTTAATGAATACTGTCATGATAAACATGAATAGCTTGGTATGAAATTCACCTCAAATATTCAGCTTGATGGTATATAACTTTTTTGACAGGAAATCTTATTATTAGTTAGTTGAAGAAGACTTTAAGCCTCCATAAAATTGCTTATTATTCGTTTGAGTCCTATCCCATGCCTGGAAACTAACATGACACTTTTCTTTATTAGTATAGCTTCCACTTACAGATATTTTGAATGACAGATAATCATTAATGTGGACTTTCCTTCATTATTTTTTAAAATTGTATGGTGCTTTGATGTTTTAAGTACATCCCAAGCATGATTTTAATAACATTTCTTACTTCTTTGTGAGCTTCATACATGTACTATTATCATATTCACTCCTGATTCCTCCCTTTAACTTCACAGTAATAATGCATTATGCAGGTATATCCTGTTTTGTTTATCCATTCTCCAACTGATGGATGTTTTGTATCTCTATAATTTGGGACTGTTACTAGTGTTTAATGATCATGTGCTTTTCGAATACATGTTTCCATTTCTCATCTATGTATACCTGAAAGAATAATTGCTGGATTGGTTGTATGGCATATTATTTTTTTTAACATTTCAAGATGCTTAATGTTTCACAAAGTGACTGTCATTTGATATCCCTCCAGTGAATGAGGCTTCTCTTTAGTCTATATCTACATCAGTATTTATGTTCTCTTTTTAAATTATACTTATTTTAGTGCATATGATGTAGTATCTCTCTTTAGCTTTGTGTTTTTCTCCTGAAAAAATAATATTCAGGAAAAACTCTATGTCACTTTTAGTACCTGTATATTTTTACTAGTGAAATGCATGCATACTTCTGCTGACTTTTATCTACTATTTTTGTTGTTATAGAGATATAAGTGTCCTTTTATAATAAATGGGCTTTAAAGTATTTTTTCAGTCTAATTTTAGTGGTTGTCCTGTTTATAACTTATCCTTGTCATGAGGATGCTGCCTGTTTATCATGATATTTGAAAATATAATGACCTCAAGTCCACCTGTTACCACTTATTTCGGTGTGATGGTGTGTGTGTGTATGTGTGTGTGTGTGCTTAATGCATATGTGTATGCATTATGTATGATAATGCATAATGTGTGATAAAGTGGAGTTAAATTTGTAAAGTTAGTATTTAAGATTGTATAGATTTTGTTTTTATTCTCTGCATTTTATTTAGTTTCAAATGTAAACTATCTGATATAAAATAGTTATATAACTTAATATTTTACAACTGGGCACTACATAAAGATTTCAGTCTATAATGTAACCCAAATGTTTGACTTCTAGTGTACTACTATCTTTTCCACAGGATAACTTTTCCCAAGTGATTAAAACCATATTATTCATGAATTGAACTGGATGATTCTGCATATTATAAATATGAACTAAAATAATTTGAAGTAGTAAAAAAAATCCATGACTATTTCAGGTAGGTACCATGTATGTCAGTGCATATCTGACAGCATTTAACATTATAGTTTACTTGTAATTAAATAATTATCTTTTGACAAGATAATTCCTATACTATGGCAGAAATAAAAAAGTCTCCTTGACTAGTCGGTCATTCATTATATAATTTACACATGAAATGATTTGTATAAAAGCTCTCACAAAACTGGTGAAAGGAACAGCAAAATGCTTCATCATCCAATAAGTATTGTAAAAATATTACCATTTTAGTTGAATTATCCATTAGAACTTAAACAAGTTCTTAAGAAGATGAATTATAATAGAACAGAGCATGCTAGTATGTAGGTAAATTACATTTTGTTTTATAAATATGTAAATTTATAATATATATAAATTGATTATATATGAATCTTTTCCTTTGAATATTCTAAAGCATTTCTGAAGGAAAACTTTTTTTGAAATCAGTTTATATATTTTTCATTCAATCCAACATTCCTCAGCTAGAGTTTTTGGACAAGATTTCTTAGAGAAATGATTACATACATATGTGTACATTTTGTGGTATGTATTAATATTTTATCTAAAGAATATTCATAATTCTTTCCTTTGTGAGTGTTTCTTTGTTTTTAATTCAAATACCTGAACATGCATCCTAGGTATACTTTGAAAATTTGATAGACTGTTGTTGGCTATTTTTATTTATATATATATGTGTGACCTGTCTTTATTGTGCAATAAAATCTTACCAAGTAATTAATGTAAATAACATTATTAATGAGTTACATAACTGATTATTTTTTCCATAAGACTTATCCACTTAATATCCTATACTGATTAAAACAATTTTATGTGGCAGTGAAACAATAGTTAAACATTAAAAACCACAATATATGACCATTAATTATTCATAGAAATTACATAAAATGTACAATTCTATTAAAATGGAGATTTCTCTAGTTATGAAACTATGTTCAAACTCTTCTGTTGTTCCAAAAAGACAACACTAAAAAATGGTTTGAAGTAGAAATGTCTTGAAACCGTCTTTAGAGGGCAGCACATTACTAGGGAAAGAGGGACTTTCCATGTAAGCAGCTGCCGGAACAGATACCACAATGATTATATATGGAAATCAAACTTCATAGCCTATTAAACATCAAGTCACAGTTCCAAAATTCTAAATATCAACTTCTCGTAGAAACTTAGAATCATGATCAGTTGAGACACATATTTACTTTATATCACCAGCTGTCAAAGTTATACATGCTTTGTCAATTAATATTGAATTAAAATGAAACACATTTTCATTATTTCAAGTGAAGTAATGTAGACTAATTATAGTACAATCATTTAAATGTTTAATAAGAGATCATTTTAAAAAGATCATTTCATATTTAATTTTAATTACATTGGTTAGAAAGGGGATTCAAGTAGAAAAGTAATATGAGTATTATTATTTTGAAAATGTAATGGCAATAGATTGTGAATGCATGAGTCTGCAAGGATGTTATTTATATCACAAGCCTTCAAACAGGAAACTGACAAAGTTAAGCCTTTGTGACTTATTTCAAACAATTGGTCAAGCCTAATACTCAAGATAATGAAACAGCATTGCACTGTTGCATGTGCTACTTGGAAAATTTTCTTTTGGAAAATCCTGTATGAATGCATAGGCATAGAATTTAAAAGAACTTGTGGGAGAATTGTCTCCATGTCTCTCTTTCCAATAATAATCTTTTATCTTCTAAGAATTACATAATTAGGGTGCTGTGTAAATCAGGCTTCAATAAAAACTGGTGTTGAGCACTATATACTGGTTGTATTACTTCACAAATGAGTGATTTTCACATGTTATAAGTAAACAGCAGTGAATTATGAAAATTGCTATGGAATATTGATATTCTTACAGAAAATATGTACTCATTTGCCATAGAATGCCCACTTATGATATCATTTCTGAGAAAAATGTAAGGGGTTAGGGATGACACACATTTCAGAACTTGGTCTTAATTATTTTTAGCACATTAAAAATAAAATGTTAATATTTCCTTAAGACAGTGTAATCAATAATGTCAATGTCTCCCTCTTCTGTCTTTAATGTGTTTTTGGTTAGAGTGAAGAGAAAGTGCTTTTTACAAGATTATACCTCATGAAATTATTTGGCAAACTACCTAAAGTAATTTGCTTTTGAAAACTGTGATTGAATTTTAAAGCTGTATGTGTGTCTCTATGAATCAAAACACAAACATATTTACACATTTAAATTGAATGTTACAAACTAGTAATAAACAGAAGACATGTTTGCATGACAATCTTGACTTTATTGTCCTTTTTTGTCAAATTTGTTATATCATTAATTTTCAAGCATATTCCTTTTAGGAAATTATTTGTTCATGTATGGCGTAATGTTCAGATTTAAGAACCAGGCATTAGAAGAGAAATGCCTTTTAATATTTTGTTTTCAAATGACCATCACGCATGTGAAAGTAAAGTGAGAGAAATAATTTATTAAGATATTCATCACTTTGAAAAAGATAAATTCATAGCTAGGGCAGGTTCTTAAACTTTCATTAATAGACTATAATATATATACAGTTCTCAAAATATCAAAGCTTTACCTGAAATACACAATGTGAAGCTTAAATTTGAAATGCATGATATATAATCCAGTTATTAAAATATTCAGATTTGTTCTCTGGGTATAGCTTGCATTTCTCTAGATTAATATCTCTCTACATCATAATGTAGTTCTATTGATATATACTATAATTCAGTTCACAAGAAAAAAAGCATACTATATTTTTACCCTTACATTTATCTGCAAGAACCAATTTATTTCCTGTCATGTTCTTATGAAGTTGTATCAGTTACCTTGAATGGCTTCTTCTGGCATTAACTTCTGAGTTGCAGCATTTATGGGTGTAGGATTATTTCTCCTAAGTTGTTAAGTTGTTAAAGGATGGTATAAAACAAGATTTATCTACATAGAGAGGCAAAATTGTACCTGGTAAAAAATGGATGGAGATGCTGGAGATCCACTGGAAGGCTTTGTGTCCTCTTTTTTAAACTCTTTTTCATTTTCTCATGAGTTTTGCCCAAGTGCATGTTTTATTCTGATATGGTGAGTGATTCTTGGTCATCATGGATTTTCATACTTCCTGTGTGAAAAAAACCTGTGTGCAAAAAAGGGAAAATTTTAAAATGTGAAAGCTCAGGGTGCACTTTCACTCTGTTGACATATTTCTAGCTACCATGTCATCGTGATGGGATGTGAATGAAAGAGGAGCTCTGTTTACCCTTGGACAAAAAAAAAAAAAAAAAAGAAAGAAAAAAAGTCACGAGAGGGGGTTCTGAGACAAAGGGAGAGAAAACAATTGGTTTCCTGGTTTGGAAATAAGACTGAAAAAAGTTAGAAAACGGACAATTTTAAGGAAAGCAAATTCCAAGAAACATCATTTTCTGTATATAATGAAAAACAAACTTTTATACAATGAAATTAAATATATTATATAATTATATATAATACATAAGCATATATATATATACCTCTAATCATAATCATACTTATTTTCTTAATCTTTATCAGCATGTAAATTGGTAGTGAAATGTGCAGTTAACTTTTATTCTATAGATAAGTAATTTCTCAGTTTCTGAATCCCCCAATCTGCTTCTGAACACCCAACTTGTAAAGATCAGTATGCTGGCATAATTATTTTATACTTTTTCTTAAAGCACTCACTGTTTATTTTTCAAAATAAGGAAAAAAATAACAAACATTGTATTAGTGAGACAGTTTAATTTATAGGGAAGTTGAAGATGCAGTTCCATACTCATGAGTAATGAACATAAACTGCTGATTGCACTTTTATTACTGAAAAGAAGAGTATTTATTTACTCAGAAATGTTTGATGCTTTCTTAGGCAATATTTGAGCATGCATACCTGTAAGAAACACAGTCATTTACTTGATCTGATTTGAAATGATACCTAATTATAGTGCTGTTCAACTGAAATGCTAAAATGTCAAAGTTAATTCTTTTTAAGATAAAAGCAAATTGAGACAGTCATTACCATCTTGAAATAAGACCAGGGCATAGATTTATAGTGGAAAAGAAAACCATTAAGTAGATGAGATCAATAGATGTCAGGCACACAAAGGATTCTAGTGGCATCTCAAGGAAGAAATGACTTCAACTCTAGACAGAAAGATTTATAAATATAATCTAAAAGGTTTCTTATCTAATTGTTGAAAAATCTAAAAGCCTTGAATGAGATAAATGTTAGACGATATCAGTTACAATGTGCCATATTGTAACTACATGCATGCCAATATCATATTTTCTAAAAAATGTCTTGTTTTTTTTAAATGTTTAACATTTTTATTGTTTCCTGAGTTTGAGTTATGCATAAATTCTCCCCTATAATTCCAAACCCTCAGCATTTCATTAGTTTTCAGTTTCTATTCTGACAAATTAGAAAAATGTCTTAAAATTAATATAATCTGTTGAATAATATCTTATATGCCTTCTATATTTAAATTGCAATATATGAAGTTATTCCTATTGAAACTTAAAATTATTTGTACAAGAAGTGTGCTTGGTTTTATAGATCGTAAATTAGCTGCAAAACGGTTTTCAAGAATTAGTGTCATTACTTGAATTAATCTAAGGTTTGTTTATTGAAAACTAGAGAAACTTCTATGGGAATTGTTTTTAGGTTATTTTCCAGAAAGATAATCTAAGGATTAATGTCATACACTAGTATAGAGAATATACATATATTCCAATATAGATACACTCAAACAGTAAAAAGAATATTGAAGCCACATGGTACACTGTTTGGGGGTTTGTTTTTTCTTCCATTGTACTTACTATTTCTAGGTATAGTGGGCTTAGAAGGAGAAAAGTGAGGGAATTAGGTGAGGCTGTAAATATTTTTTCCCAAAAGAATGAATCTCAGACACAGAAAACTCAAGGATTTAAGAAGTGAATCTTACATTTTGCTTGTCTACATTGATGAGTTATATTTGTGGCTCATATTACAGATAATGAAGGAAGGAAATTTTAGTAGGTTCTAATTACCTTTGTTAGGTTCTCCAGCTCCTTGGACTTCTTGTTCTTGTTTGTTTTACTTTTTGTTGCTTTATACATGCATAATCAACATATAAAACATTTATAAGTTCAGAGTACACAGCCATGAATCATCACATGCTTACTAAGAAGAAATTACTCCTGATCTGTTCTTGAGCACATGATAAAGAAGATTCACTCACAGAGAGTTTTAAATATCTAGTACCACCTATTTATTCAAACAGTTCTGTATGTTTAATCTCCCTAAATTTCTCATCAGGTGTCTGAAAGATTACACTTTTAGACAAATACCTGCCAGTTTCTCCTATTCCCCAATCTGTGGCAATCACATTCCAGCTTCTATGATCCTGTGAATTTGGCCTAGGTTCCAACTGCATGTAAAATGACACAGCATCATCTTCCCATATCAGACTACTATGGAGTCATTCATGATTATACATATATATACATATATATATATATATATATATATATACATATACATATATATATATATATATATATAATCTCTAAATTAGGTGTGCATGTGAGTATGTGTGCTGTTTCATTTGACAAATATTTGTTTTCTAAAATTAATTCATGCGTTTGATTTTATATGCAGAAAACAGTCAAAGTAATTCACAGATTCTAAATATTCATCCTCTCTACAGTTCCTTCAGTTGTAAGCTTTGTATAAAGTGTGGAATATTGATAAACCTGAAGAGCAACTTGTACAGTATTGCATTACCAATAATGACAACATTTTATGTAAATAGTAATATTATCTTCATCCATTAACCAAAGATGGATATTCTCATTTATTACATGTGCTGACTTTTGAAATCAGTGATTCTCAAACTGTGTGCTGTGCACCGTTGACAAACTTCTGTTTCCAATAATATTTATATTAGGATTCACAATTGTGGAAAAATTACAGTTATTAAGCAGCAACAAAAATAATTTTCTGGTTTGGGGTTATCAAAACACAAGAAACTATTTAAGGGGTCAAAACATTGGGATGGCTGAGAACCACTCTTTTAAATAATCCTATCCTGAACATAAATGTGTCAATATATTCTTGAAAGTTTCATGATTATATCACACACACACACACACACACACACACACACACACACATATATATATATATATATATATATATATATATATATATATATATATCCTGTGGTAGAATTCTAGATTATAGAGCCATTCAAAACTTTAGTTTTATAATACAGTCATATAATTTTTTATTGTGTCTCATCAATTTTAAGGTTGAAATATGTATGTTATCTTACATATCATCCCATGCATTTTTCAGAATTCACTGGTAGATAATTACAAGATTTTCTCCATATGGCTTGTAGGCACTGTTTTCAGTACAGGTTTTTTGTTTGGTTATATTAAGGTTGTTCTCAATGACACATGTATTTCTTTATGTGTAACTGATACCCTGTTCATAGATTTTAGAATCTCTAGACAATGTGCACTTAGTTATTCCTGCTCTTTCAATAGTCAAAGGATGAAAAACTTAACTACTTCAAAAAAAATCAAATGCAGATTATTTTCTTTTGTGCCTTTAGACAATGTTAAATAATTAACAGAAACACCACCCAGAGCAGTCTAATATGTATGATCATATAGAAGAATTCAATTTAATAATGGGTTTTGATGGTATGTTTTAAGGAACTGATCATACTTACTTTTCTACCACCAGTTGGTAATTGTGCTCTGAATGAAATGTAATCGAGAAGATTCTGTACATACATTTAAGCATCACAGTTATGGATTCAGTTCCTGACTACATGTAAGAGATAAAATGTAATCGAATTTCCAGTTGCCCCATGTGGAACATTTGGTAATGCTCCCTAGTCATGGGGAGAACGTGTTCATAATATGGCAAATGTCAAATCTTTCTTCTACAATATGGTAAACAAGTACCATTTGTTTAACTACTGCTGCTGACCAAAGGTGAGAGATATTTCTTCCTTTACTGATAGAGATAAAACGAATCATCTCCTTGACTCTTCTGGGACTTCAACAACTGCTGCTGTTCAGACACATCATCTGGCTGGAACTTGATCAGGCCATGGCATCTGCAACTGAAAGTCACTCCAAAGACAGATTAACTGTCTTGCTGGGGTCATGTTCCAAAACAGAAGGACACTAGACCTATTAATTGCTGAACATGGGGGACCTTGCTTGGTATTGGGAAAGAATGTTGCTTCTATGTAGACAAATCAGATCTTGTTAAAACTAATGTCAACACCCTCAGAATACTCCTCAAAGACCTCCACTCCAAATTCCAGCCCAGAGAGCAAATTAGCTGGTCCCATAACCCCTTGTTTTCTTGGATCCTATCCTTTATCAGTACTCTGATTACACTGTTTCATTTTAATGTTTAACCCCTGGCTTATTCCATTCCTCCTATAACAGATCACCACCATTGCTAAAATTAACAACAATGGAGTCAGGGTTCACTACCAGGCCCTGGACCCTTCTGACACAGGTGATGAGTTCCTCAAGGATTACAATAACACCACACCATTATAAAATTAAAAGGGGAGATCTTGGAAGATTTTTGCTGACTTGTAGAGGTCACAGTCTCTCCATGGCCTGGCATCTTATCTCAAGAGCTCCATCGCATGGGGCTCCTTCCCTCCAGCACAACTTCCTTCCTCTACCTGTCCTTATATGGAGAATTTCCCTGGGCCTAGAGTACTGACCTTATCTGAAAGCTGTCTCTAAATGAGATGCCTGTCTCTAAACAAGATGCCTGACTTATTTTTAGCTTGAAACCTGGCATAGATCCATGCTAGAAGGCTTCCTTGCTGCACATAGGACAACTAAGACTTGTTGTAGAAGCCTTATGGTAGAAGTATGCCGCTTATTGCAAATTAAGGTTTGTCCCCAGGCTCTCCAATCTTATGTATTATTTATACTCTGGAATAAACTTGAGCTGACTCACCAAAGTCTGTCTCCTAGAGAGCTATCTCCATTTTTGCCTATGGGCCACATACAAAGCTTTCTGTTGCCACTGCTGCCTCTTGCCCTCTTGATCTGGTGGCTAACAGGCCAGGAGGGAAAGAGGACACTCACACACACATTTTTTTTTGCTTATTATATTATTTTCTCCTTTTTGCCTCTCTTCACTATCTATTTAACACCATAATGACATTCAACAAGAATAGAGAATGCTCAGTCATTTTTCTATGAACAAGGCAGCTGTGACATATTTTATTTGAAAAGACATGTGTATGAGACAAATTTTGTTTAGTTGCACTGTACAGTGCTGTGGGTCATTAGTCTAGTGTTAGGAATCATCCATGCATAGCATCTACAGAAAAGACAAGGTAAGTCGTCAATCACTACATGAGCTTTAAAATACTAAAACATTTATAGTGTGTGACAATGCTGTGTAATAGATGGGACATGTCTGAATTTATGGATTCATAATGTTTAAAGGAAAAAGCAAGGTGAGACTCAAAATAAGATCCATGTGTAGTCATGTGCCTCCATATCACACAAATATCATTTCTTCTTGACTACTGCTTATTGTTTTACACAGTTCAAAAGAGAACAGGCCATGATCAATATCAAAGCAAGCTGTGGTAGATATGCTTAAGGAAAAATTTTGTACAGAAGTATTGTAAATAAAATCAGGTTTTCACTCTAATCAGTATAGATAATTTAAAAATATATTAATAATCAAACTTATTTAATGCAAGTTCCATTTTTGTTGACAAAGTATAAGTAGAGCATTATAAGGGCATCATTTTAAAATTAATTTCCCAAAGTGTGAACCATTCCCTACAAAATGGTATAGAGACATATAATTTATTTTTAATTGATGTGCATATTCTATTGCCTAATTATCTCTCTGGGACCATTTTATGTACCTCTCCAATTGCTGGAGTGCATGAATCATTGTACAATTACAATAGTTTTGCTGTTACAGAATGTCAAATTATAAGCCCAATCCCTAGCCTTTAAAAAATTTATTATTATTTTATTATTAAGAAAATTTTTTCATTCATTTTACATACCAATTAAAGATCCCCCTCTTCCCTCCTTTCACCCCCCAAGTTCCCCCCTCACAATCCACTCCCCACTCCCATCCACAAGAAGACAAGCCCTCCCATGAGGAGACACACTCAGTAGAGGCAAATCTAAGCCCTTCCCTCTGCCTCAAGGTTGTGCCTGAGGTGTTCCATCATAGATAGTGGGCTCCACAAAGACAAAGCCCGCTCATGCACCAGAGATGGATTCTGTTCCTACTGCCAAGGGGTCTCCCAAGCAGATCAAACTGCACAACTGTCTCACCATGCAGAGGGCCTAGTCCAGTCCCATGCAGGCTCCACAGCCATTGATCCAACTTTCATGAGTTCCCTCTAGTTTGGTTTGGTCTTCTCTGCAGGTTTCCCCATCATGATCCTGATGCACTTGCTCACAGAAACCATCCTCTCTCTGTTTGACTGGACTCCTGGAGCTCTATTTAGTGATTGGTTGTGGATCTCTGCACTGGCTTCCATCAGTCATTGAAGAAAAGTTCTGTGATAAGCGTTAGGGTTTTTACCAGTCTGATCTCTTGGGTATGCAAGTTTAGTTCAGACACCCTCTCCACTATTGCTAGTAGCCTAGGTTGGGGTCATCCTGGCAACTTTCCCAGCACTGGGTTTCTCTCTATCCCCATGATGTTTCTCCCTATCATGGTATCTCTTTCATTGCTTTCCCCCTCCATCCCTGTTCCAGCTCCACCACCCCATTCCCTTATGTTCTCATTCCCTGTCTTCTGCCCTCCATTGCCCACCCCTCATGCCTAGTGAAGAAATTACTAAATATCAAGAGTGACTGGTTTAGTAAACAACTATAGCTATAGCATTATGGTCACTCTGTTCTTTATAAAACCATTCATCATGAAGGTATCTAAATTTAGAACATTAATCTTAAGCTCATGAGAAAATTAATCTTTTTAAGCCATAGTTGCTTTTGAATTTGAATTTAAGATTTCTGGACTTTCTCCATATTTTGTTTTATTTTGCTTTGTTTTTCTTATATACTTTTCTTCATATTGTCCTACCTAGGATTTGATTATTTAATCTTGTTTTTATATGGAAAAATGTGTATACATTTCTACTTTTTTGTTAGTGGTTTTATGGCTATTTTAATTACAGTTTCAACTGATACCAGATCTACAGGTAATCTCTGATTTCATTTATTCACCTACATGAAGATTTCACTGATTGTTCACAATTTTACATAATTAAAAATTAAATTTCTATATGCTTCTGCAAAAAAGTGTTTCTGTGGATGAAAGTTTTAAATTCTCTTGAGTATATAGCAAGGATTTCACTTGCTGGATTTTACACCAAAATATAAATTTCATGCTGTAATAAGTCAACAAACTTATTTCCAATATACCTGTATTTGTATATCCAGCAACAACACCTGAACATTTTGTTATTGATGCCGTACTGTTGGTCTATGCTCTACTGATAATTTAAATCTGTCAAAGGTGCATAAGTGACCATATGACTAAGACCTGTACCAAATTCAATTCATGAAGAACCCCAGCATTGAGAAGGGTAAGCAAGAAGACAGGCCCACTTCTTTTTAAAATTTAAATTTATTTAATTAATATTTCTTAAAATTCATTTTACATACCACCCACAGTTTCCCTCCCTCTTCTCCTCCCATCCCCTCCCACTCGACTCTCATTCCTTTCCTCCTCATCTCCATTTAGAAAGGGGCAGGCCTCTCATGGGCCAGAAAGGCCCACTTCTAATGGAGGAGCTATTTGCTTCTGAGCATGGCAAGATCAGTTTCCTACAATGGAGTGGCACTGGGTGTGTTAGCCACACTCCGGGGAAGGCCTGTGCTCAGGAGCAGTTGACAACCCAGAAGAAAACTGTTTTGTAGGTGCTTCCTCCTTCCCCCGAATATGTAGTGTTTTTATACTTTGGGGGTTTGTATTTTTTCCTCCTCTTTAAAACATTTTGTTTTTGTTTTAGGGAGAGGAAGACCATAAAGGTGAGTGTATAGAGAGGTGGTAAGAATCACAAGGAATCAGGGAAGGGGAAATAATGTGATCCAAATATATTTGAAAAACATAAGAAGTAAAAAAATTGAAAAATATGTGTAGCATGATGTTTTTTTTTTAAATTATGTTTTATTAATAGTATACTGTAAAGAACAGATTTCCATAACATTTTGGCACATTGTAATTACCTTATAGATTGTTTTCTTTTAAAAACCATTTATTTTATCTTTATTTATGTGTATATTTTTATATCTTTGTGTGATTATGTGTGATTGTGAGGGCAGGTGACCATGGGACCCAGAAGAGGGTGTCTGATTCCCTGGAGGTCAGGTTACAGGGTGGCTGTGAGTTGTTCCATATAAATTCTGGGAATCAAACTCTATAAGACCATGCTCTTCACGGAGGCCACCATCCAGTCATTAGAGTGTGTTCTCTATAATTCATTGTGAAGTCTGAAAAAAATGTAATCTGGCTTAAAAAATATTTTAAAATCACTCATTTTATTTTAGGAATGTTCTGCCTACACACACACACACACACACACACACACACACACACACACACATATGAGGTCAGAAGAGGCCATCAGATCCTGTAAAACTGTAGTTACAGATGGTTGTGAATAGCCGTGTGGGTTCAGGAAAATAAAACCTGGATACTCACAAAGAGCAGCAAGTGCCACTAACTTTGTTCAGTCTCTGAAGCCCTCAGAATTGACTTTTATAAGCATATGTCAGAGTCTTGTGAATATTCTTTATTATTCAAGTCAGAGAAAATGAATGATTTATTATCGTCTAATTTATAAGTATTTTTTACGAATTACACTTTAACTATTGTATCTAAACTGCCATCTTCAATCACAAGTTTATATAGGTTTCTATCTGTATTATTTTTCTAAGATGTTCCCAAATTTACCTTAGAACTCTCACTTTGCCTCATACTCCAAAATACACAGTTAAAAATAAAGTAGATATGCAATAAACAAGAAAGAAACTTAAGTTGTTACCCAAGGATACAGATGTGACTGCTGTGTCAATAGTCTACTTAATAACAATTTGATTAGACCATTTAACCTACAGTTTTTATTTTTAAATTGACAGAATAGAGACAGAAAGAATCAGAAAATAAAATCCCTCATTGTAAGTACTAAAGTCATATTGACTCCAGAAGGCACTTATTATAACTAGTAGAGAAAGGCAATAAGGAACTATTCCACCAGATCTGTGGAATATTAATAACAATATAATTGTTACAGTTAGAATGTGGTTTTGGTTACAGAGGCATATTTATTTAATAGCATGTGAGCTGTAGTTAATATTTTTAGTCAAATTTTGCAATTTCACTAGTAATTATCGCCCTTCTTATAATTATCTTCCATATTATATCCTCAATTTCATATCCTTCATGTTTCTCCTGTACAGGAAATAATTATGTAGTAGATGGCAATGAAGATTCAGTCTGAAATATTAGCTACATGAAGAATTTCTAGTGCTTAAACATATAGCTACTACTTTCAGTTTGCATTTTAAAATTAATAGAGAAACAAAATTCTTAGTATTAATGTGTCCAAGCAAGACTTACATGACAATATTCTTTAAACAGGGCAAGTGTTTGAGTGAAGGTTGACACAGCACAGCCTGATTGAATTTCAAGTTCTTATACAACAGAACTTTTATATCTAACATAACACACTAAAAATTTCCCATGATCATTGTATCTTACAACTCCATTAACACTTTCGATTTTCACATATGAAGCTTTTACTTAAATACACATAACATTCCTAAATGTGGAAAAGTAAAATCTCCCATATATCACTTTTTTTTTTCCAAGAGAGGTTTTTTCTGTGTAGCCTTGGCTGTCTTGGTACTCATCCTGTAATCCTGGTTAGACTTGAACTCATAGAGTTCTGCCTGCCTCTGCTTTGGGACTGGAAGCCTCTGCCTCCAGAGTGCTGGGATTAAAGGCGTCCTGTTTCTGCTTCCTGACTGCTGGGATTAAAGGCACATACTACTGTCACTTGGCTCACATTTTTCTCTATAAATCCATGACTTAATCATGTTTTAATATATCATGATTGAACATATTGAGACTATCTGTATAATTAGATGTGTACTATCTCAAATGTATTTCAAAATTATTTATAATATGCTTATAATTAACACAATTTTATATAGTTTAGAAATGGTTTATCCAAAATATGTGGAGGGTTTTTAACTTAACTTGGCTCATGATTCTGGACTTACCTGGATACTCTAAAATGTCAGTATATTATATTAGTCTTACACAATTGAGAAACAACTCTATGAGAATTACTGTTCTAATTCCTTTTATTAATAATATTATTTTTAATGTTTTAGATGAATACAAAATTCTTTCTCATAAAAGTTATGATAAATTAATTTCATTTATTTAATCCATAATAATAAACATACATTTTAAAAATCTAAAAAAAGTAAAAAAACTTGGGTCACTTTTGTATTGCTGTTTTTGGTTGACATAATATATTCATGACAATTTCATAGAGCACAATTTCTTATATGAAAGCTATTCTCTTAAAACATTCATACTAAAATAACATCACATATATATCTTTTTGCATATTAAAGTACTTTGAAATGCCAATATTTTCACCAAGAAACATTTTTAAAATGCACAGATTGAAGTGAAGTATACCTACTTATGACAAAGGATTATATACAAAATTGGTTCCTGTGACTTTTTTACCTTACTAGCACTGTCTACTATGAATAATCTCTATGTTTAATACCAATTGTTAAGTTACTGCACTTTAGCTTTGTGTTAGTATATATAACACAGAACCAGATAGCACAAATATAATGAACTAATTTGTAAGTTTCACCTATTTGATTTATTTTAACAGCTTCACAAAGGTAAAAGTGTACTTATCAATGTATTTCCATGCAGCACAGCTAAATCTTCATTCCTCCTCTCTTTCTTTAAAGACTATTCAGGGCAGACTTTTCTAGTTCTGTAAAAGACAACCTATGTTCCTAAGTGCATTCAACCTTAGGTGTACTAACAGAGCTTCTGACAACCGTATAACTGTAACTCAGCAGAAGTTTGCCATTTCTTCTCCATTGTACCCCCGCATCTGTCCCCAGGCTCTGTTAACCATTCTTCCTTAACATATGATAACAGGAGATTTTAGAGGATGTTTCTTTCTATAGATTCTCTTCAGTGCTTGTCTTAACACTACAGTGATATGATATCTCATTTTCACTGATTTGCTTTCTCAGATGACTATTAATGCTCATTATTTAATCTATTGTTGATTGTATGTTGTGTTATTATTGTTGTTTTTGTTGAGATTTTTCTGGTTTATTATATGTTACAAATATTAAATATCTATTAACTCAATAGTTTTCAATTATTGGCTCCTATTCTGTTGATTTTCTCTTAATTTTAATGATGTTTGTTGATAATGAGCTATGATTGATAACTAGTAGCATTTCGCAATGAAATACAATTTGAATTTTGAGGATTTTTAAAATAAAGGTTGCCAAGGTGCTCTCAGTTCTTTTCTTTAGCTTTAGATAAGCTAATCTTTATGTTAGGCAGTTATTAACAGGTCATGCTTGCTGGCTTCTTTAGATAAACTCAGTGTAGATATCTTAACTACTTTAGATCAGATCATCTTAGTTGGTCCTCATTAAGAAGAATGCCTTGAGTAGATGCATTACTAGCTACACAGTTCAAAGGTGGGAATATTTTGAATTTCACAGCTGGTGCGATTTCACCAATTTAGTACATATTAATTTATTAAATTGATCAAATTCAGAACTGCTATCAATATACATTGTTCAACTTTATACATGTTATTTATGCATCTTGAATCTCACTCAAAACTATTATGTGAAATTTAAATGAAAAACAGTTGGTCTAAGAAGCTCCATCTTTTTAAATTCATTCTTCTCTCATACAGTACGCCCTGGACTGTAGCCCCCCTCCCTCTTCTCCTCCCAATGCCTCTTTCTACCTCTCTTCTCTCTTAGATCCACTCCTCCTACATTTCCCTTCAGAAAAGAGCAGGCCTCCCAGGGATATCCACTGAAGAAGGTATAACAAGATGAAATATGATTAAACCATTTTTAAAGTCAATAAAGACATATACAACAAGTCAAAGTACTGAAAATAAGAAAATAAGAGAGTGTTCAGACTTAAACAGGACATCCATATCACACCTCCCCATTTACGACTCACAGAAAATCATGGAAGAGGAGGGGGAAAGAATGTCAGAGCCAGAGGATGATGAGGGATGCTATGAAATGCTGTCTTCTGGACACATGGCTATTGCACGAACATCTTAGAACAGCTGTGGATAGCTAGCTCAGATTGGCAATGTAGGAAGCATGGAAGTCTTCTGCTAACAAATAAGTGCTACAGGAACCTAGGATGTAACATACACAAGGCTTTCCCTTCAAACGAAAGAATGCAAAACCTGTTGTCTGTCCAGTAGGTTTTGAGCAGACATGGCTAGTAGACTGCCGAACTTTGCACTATTTATGTGTCAGAGATCACACCTGGTCCTCCTCCAAACACTTTTCATGAGCTTATATTTATCCACCCCAGACCTTTATTGCAACATTGTTTGGTTTTGTTTGTTTGTTTGCTTATTTCTGTTTTTTTTTTTTTTTTTTTCAGGCAATCGAATAGAACCCAGAATAGGGAAAGTGTCAACGTGTCAACATGTACTTTACAAAGAGTTTGGATGTCTTGCTTTAATCTTTGTTTATCTTTGTTCCCCAAGGGATTTTATGTATAGTTTAATGTACACATGGAATTGAGTTGAATATCCACAAGAAAGTTTTCCCTAAATCATGCTGTCATTAATAATGCCTGGAATAAACTGCTTGTGGTCAGAGTCCTAAAGTTTGAACCAACAGTGGCTCTTTAGTCATGCTGAACAGAACTGTCTTAGTGCTTCCCATGGGTCATTATTCTGCTGGCCTTGGTTGGTTACAGTGACACCAGCAATGCACCAGATCAAGCCAACAAAAATTCTAGCACAGTTTTCAGAGGTGCCCTGCATATATATACATAGGCACCAGGAATGGGAAGCAGTGAGTCATTTTTGTAAAGATACGAAGTTGTGAGAGGGATATATCGAGTGGGATATCAATGGATTTTGAGAAGGAGATACAAAGGTATGATTATATTTTACTGTATATATGTATGAAGTGCTCAAGAATGTATAAAACATTTTAGAGAGATAATATTTTGATGAATCATTCAAATAAAATAAAACATTCATTTTTATACAAATCTATAGCTTTTAAATATCTGACAAATTATTACTTCATGTTTCCTGTTATTTTGATATATTCTGTGAACCAATATTCTTTATCTTGTTCTTCTTGATGCATAATTTTTATTTTCTTTCACTATTTTATAATTGCTTATTTTTCCTTATAGCTGATGCTTATTTTGCTTCTATCTTTAAATTTGCTCATTTACGTAAAAGTTATCTCATCTTGTTGTTTTTCTATTGTAAATAGATTAGTCTTTTTGTGTATTTCTGAGGGTTGTCTTAGTTTGTTTCTTAGATTTATAATTTTCACTATTGTTGTATCATTTCTTTAAATCATTCTTTTTCCATCTTTATGTGAGGACTTCAATTTCTAATGTATTTAGCTACTGGGAGTTTCTCCAAAACTCACTAGTTTTATTTTGGATGGCTTGTTTTAGTGTGTTTCTTTCAACTCTACAGAAAATATTTTAGAAAGATTTTTTCTTGTCTCTCCCATCTTTAGTCATCTTTTTCCCTGTAGTTTCTCATCTATTTAAATCACATATAAAACCCTTTTCATTTTATATTCTTTCTGACATACATAAAATTTAATTTGTGATCTTAAAATACATGTACTCTATCTCCATCTGTTGCTTATGGAGACTTCTAATCAATTTCCCATGACTGAATTTTATTTCCAGAACTAACTTAATAAGCTCCATTTTAGACATATTTTTCATCTGTGACAAATATCAGAGAGAAACAATTTAGAAGAGGCAGATTTTGTTCTGATTTGTGGTTTTAGGATTTTCTGTGTATGGTCACTTAATTCCTTTGTCCCCTGCTCTAAGGAGGCAATACACCATGGAAGGTAAGCTGGGGCTCAGCAAGCTTTCTCAACTCATTGTACTAGGGAGGCAGAGAAATGAAAAGGACAAGGAGGCAGTGGATATGCATTCTTTCTGACTGTGTCTCCTCTCTGTGCTCTACTTCCTAGCCTATCAACAACTCTCTAGAAGGCCTTTCAGATGGTCAGGATATCAAAACTGTGTGTTTAATCAGTGCAAGGAAAGTTCTTATCTCACAGTCACTTTATAATCCCCTTTCTCTGAAGACAGTTATGGTAGAATCCAGACATTCAATAGATGGAGGCAGAAAGAAGCAGCTTAGGAACCAAACCTCTACAAAACACAAAGCGTTTTTTTCTATTTTCTTTATAAAACTAAAAAATCCAAGTTCTTATAAAAAGTTGGACTACATTATACACTATTGATTCCTGTCCTGTCTTTAAAATTGACACATGGTTTTGCAAATCAACCTCCTTTAGCTTTCAGTGATGAGGGATTTCATTACACTACTCTCCAGTTTATATTTCAGGCAAAGTATCTGAGCATTCTTTACACAGAAATGTAAAGGCTATCTATAGTCCAAATAAAAAGAGTTGATTCATTTGTAAATATTGTTCTACTTCTTCCCATGGCACTGTGGTTCTTGATGTTTCAAAGTCCTAAAGCAATCCATCTACAACGGCTAATTTTTACTTTCAAAGTATGGGTATGTGTAGTTAGAGTTTTCCTGCCTGGCCCAGTCAGGACAAATCTCTCTTACCTGCCAGTCCCACAGTCACTCAGACCCAACCAAGAAAGCACACAGAAACTTACATTGTTTAGAAACTGTATGGCCGTGACAGGCTTCTTGCTATCTGCTTTTTTTTTTTTTTTTAAATCTTAAATTAACCCATTTCTGTTAGTCTATACTTTGCCACATGGCTTGTGGCTTACCAGTGTCTTTACATGTTGCTTTTCATGGCGGCAGCTGGCAGTGTCTCTCTCCAACCTTCTACTTCCCAGAATTCTCTTCTCTCTTGTCCTGCCTATACTTCCTGCCTGGCTACTGGCCAATCAGAACTTTATTTACACATATATCCACAACACTTCCCCTTTTTTTTAGGAAGGTTTTAACTTTTACTTAGTACAATTACATATAACAAAACAGTTATCAAGCAAGAATTACAGTTACAATATTAAAGAAGATATCCTATCTATCTTATATTTGTGAGTCTAAGATTTTATATCTAACTTATCTTTTATGCTAACTGAGGAAATTATAACTATCTAGTCTTCAACCACATCAAAGACCTCAGAAGGATATAATATTACCTGAGAACCGGGAGAAGGATGTAAGCATTCAGGAGTCTTGCAAGAGTAGACAGAGACAGCTGGCAGCCTGGACAGTCACCTAATGTTCCTTTGTAAAGTTGGGTCATTTGTCTTCAGCCCACAGGGCTAGAGTCTCTCGGTCACTTCTCTCAGTGTCCTGTAGAATGTCTGGCAGTTTCCTCTGCAAAGCAGGAACCTGAAGGACCATTTTGTCAAACAAAGTGGTCACCTTTCTATGGGTCCTGCATGTCCAGTCGATCGAGCAGTCCAGGCAAGAACAGTCTCTTGCCCAAATGGCTATTTTTGCCAAGGTGAAGATAAACTCCATATGAAGTGTCTTCAATGCCCATCCTCCTCTCTGAAGTAAATCAGTGCTGCCAGGAGCATACATGTCTCACTGTCCAGAAAGTCTAAATTTTAAAAATGTTTTAAATGCCATATTCTGTAGACCTTTGAAGTGTTTGAAGATTACCTGTCTATCTGAAATATATCTATGTATACCTAGAAAACTTAACTAACATGGCTACAAGTATGATTATCATAGATTACTAATTATTAATTTATTTTTAATTATCCATTACAATTTTAAATGAGCTGTACAAACATAATACCTTAAACAAGAGTAGAAATATACACACAGTATAACAAAATCAACTTTGTTTGTATTAATAGACTAAAATCTATACCAATGTAAAACATTTTAAATGAGTTGTTGCTCTTTAGAAGTAAGTTCATTAATCTACCCTTTCATCCTATCATATCTATATCATATCCCCTTTTTATCTTTAGAAAAAGATTGCATTTATAATCAACCTGTTTTATATAAAATAGTGGTTTTTCTTTGTCCCACACCAGAGCGCTCTTCTGATTTGGGACACAAGAATCTCTTAACCTTTTCTTTTAGCAATATGTCTGGGTTTAGAGAAGGAGTGAGCCAATTCCATCTCCAAAGCCAGCTGGGAATTTGGGCATAGTTTCTCTTACTACTTCCTGCTGGAGGGGGGCGCTGTATCTTATGGGGACACAAAGAAAATTTTAGGATTATGGAGTAGTCCATTAGGGTGAACCTCTGAGCCAGTTGCCTTGAAACCATTCTGGATGTCAGATCATCTGGGCCATGGTGTCATCGGAGACCTTTCAGGTGGTCTTGGCTGATCAAACCTGATGTATCTTAATCTGGAAGAAATCCACAGCCTCTGGCTTTCTGTGGAAACAAAAGCAGAGACTCTTTTCCTAAGCAACAAATCCTTATATCCAAATTTTGAAGTCAAGGTACCTTTAAAATTTACATATTTGTTTAACTCAACAGCTTTTACGATCAAATCTTTTTCTGAAGTTAAAAATCCGAAAGACAAGACAAACCAGATTCTCTGTGTAATATCCATCTTTGTTAGACTGAAACGCCACTGTGGCTGCTTGCTCCACCCACCTCAGCTTCCAAAAATGGCGGTGGTACAGTTTACTGCCGGCTCTGGGTCTGGAGCCATGTGTACCATCAACTATCAGAAGCAGTTCTATCAAAGCAGTGAATAGCCCAAAAACTTTTGTTGTTGTTGTTTTTAACTAGCAAAGGCTAAATCTACCACACAGCAGAGTAAAGTGCCGCTTGTAGATTCTTTATTCCCGCCACACTGCAGGTCAGACACACACACCAGGAACCCGCCAGGAACCCGCCATAGTAGCTCAAACTGGCAGGCTGCCACTAACTTGAGAGAGACAACTAGGAAGCTGTTTTTATCTCCGTTTAGAATATTTTTTCTCAGGTTTTAGGTGGAAATTCTTGCCAACACGTTGGACGCAATTTGTAGTTAGAGTTTTCCTGCCTGGCCTAGTCAGGACAAATCTCTCTTACCCGCCAGTCCCACAGTCGCTCAGATCCAACCAAGAAAGCACACAGAAACTTACATTGTTTAGAAACTGTATGGCCGTAGCAGGCTTCTTGTTATCTGCTTTTTTATCTTAAATTAACCCATTTCTGTTAGTCTATACTTTGCCACATGGCTTATGGCTTACCAGTGTCTTTACATGTTGCTTTTCATGGCGGCAGCTGGCAGTGTCTCTCTCCAACCTTCTACTTCCCAGAATTCTCTTCTCTCTTGTCCCGCCTATACTTCCTGCCTGGCTACTGGCCAATCAGAACTTTATTTACACAGAGCGATATCCACATCACTACTACTTGCACTTGCTTTGTCTTCAAAGATCTGTTCAAGTGCAAATTCACACCTACCTTTGCTTGGCAGCTGTCCATGGATACCTCTTGTTCCTTGACATCTCTTTCTCTCATTTATTTCTCTTCCTTAGAAGTGTATACATATTGAAGTTATATAAATATGAAAATTTTAATGCTTTATAGTGCTCTGCAGGTCACATGGAGGTTGCACGCAAAACCTTGATCACAATTAGAATTAAACTTCTGTTTGAAATGAGGATGTTTCAGACATTAATGAGTATCTTGTAACATCAATGTTTGCTCCTTCCTGATGTTTAGAAGTTTTTGGACTTCAGAAAATTGTAGTTTCTTTCCTTTGCTATCATCCTGTTTTTACATTATGTAGGTTTTATATGAATGGATTTAGGGATATATAGTGAGTGCAATTTTTTATTTATTTTGTTTGCTACATTTTAGTACCTTGATACAGGCTCCCAATAACAGAAAACTACCTCTACAGTGAAGCATGGCATTGAATTTCTGATCTTACTGCCTCTACCTGTTAAATGCAGGATTTAGAGGACATCATCACTGCCAGTCTAAAAAGTTCTGGGTACCAAGGTCAATCATTCCATTTGCTAGACAGACACTTTACCAACTGAGCTTTATTCCAGATGCTGAATGCTTATTGATGATATGAATATGTAGGATGAGTGCTTTGTTTTATCACCAGTTATGTAGTTCCATGGGTATGCATGCAGGTAAGCACACATACTTTGTTTTATATGTTTATCAAGAAGTATTTTCAAAGTTTGTTGATTTGAATTTACTAATTGTGTTTCAAATACAAACTAGACACACAGACACACAGACACACACACACACACACACACACACACACACACACACACACACAAAGAAAAGAAGTCATTCTGATGTTTAGGAAATATGTTATCTCTAGAGTTGTGTTACTTGGTGTTTCTTTGTTTTCACACAATCAAAAAATGCTTTCGGGCTACATAAAGTGGTAAGAGGCATATTCTATTTATAGAATACATAATTTCTGGGATGTAAATACATTCTTCCAAAACATATGGTATAACTATGCTCAGCTATTTGCAATTTCTCTATTTGTGTTTGAATGTGTTCATTTTTGCAAACAAAAATGCAAAGTAGATCCACATATCCTGTTTTATAGACAAGTGATGTCCACCGATACTTATAAATTCTTTGAAAATAGCTAATCACTGGCATTTGTTTAAAACTTTTCTTTCAGTTTTAATATATACAAATTTGTAGTTAGTTTACACTATTTGTGTATTTGTGACTAAAAAAAAAATCAGTTATAAGTCATAAGGAGCATTTTTAAGTTCCTAGAAAAATTTTTATCTGCTTCCAATAAGAATAGGTTGATTGGTGGGGGCAGGGGCGGAAGGGGGGAAGACAGGGGAACCTATGGCTGATGTGTAAAACACAAATATAATAAATAAAATAGGAAAGAAAAAGAAAAAAAGGAATAGGTTGATTATGTCACAGAAAATAGGTAATGCATAATTAACATACTTATTACAATGTCACATTGAAGGAAAAATTTGTTCAATATTTGCAAAATTGTGTCTTTTATTTTAAAGATGGCAAATATTATAAAATTGTTCTGAAAATTTCATTACTAATGTGCATTTTAATGTTAATTTTAAAATCTTTCCTACTGTTTTTTAATGAACCAGAAATAATTTCAACGAAAGGAAAATCCTAGCATAGATTATAATACTCAGCATTACTTAATAGTTATTCTTTTAATTTTGGATTACTAATTTTTATATAGACAATGTTCATATCATTTTTATAATTGCCATTTGAAATTCATTGTAAAGTGAAGATCAAACTTGCTCAAGAGTATATACATAATAAAAATGCTTACATGAATCTATTAGCTCTGCCATCCATACCTGTATTAAGCATTAATGATGTATTGCAATACTGCATGATTAATATGGATAGTGATGAATAAGAGTCAGCCATTATTTTATTACTAGTGGTAGTAATTAAACATTGACAAAATATATTTACTTATTAATGATGATTGAACAGGTGAGTGCTTAGCATCTTAAGTTTGTACCTTAGACTTAGGGATAGACTTTCACTCTTTTTATCTCAGTAAATGCCTTATCTTCTCTTTGCAATCTTTCTTACATTATTCTGTAAATGTGACAGTTAAATAAAAACTTTATTATGTAATTTTTTAAATAAAGCACATAATACACAGGTATTAACAAAAAGCTTTAAAGCAAACCTTTTGAATGGATTTTTTCATCATAATCACTTCTTGTCAGTGGTGCTACTGAACTGTTTGCAGTTCTTGGGGGTATTTTGGTAATTAATGGCTTGTTTGACTTTGTGTATTTGTGGCTATAGTATATATCAAAGCAAATTGCATGCAAAAGGCAGTCTTCCTGACAATATATTATACCATTTAAAAATATTTTCAGGACTATAAAAGAATGGGCTTTGGTTCATAAGATGTGAAAATTAGTTCATTAAAGTCACAAACTGCATTGATATCCTCTAATGTCTTTGAAAATTCTATATGTTCTGTTCTTCACAGTCTGTTAGTAAGTGGTCCACACAATTTTTGAAATAAAGAGATATGTCTAAATTTTCATTATAGAATATGTATCATATATACTAGATTACAAAACATCTTCTACTGTCACTTAGAATAAATTTTCTAATAGAATTTTAGGACAGAAATCCATATTTCTGAAAGGAATACAAGAATTTGAAAACTAATTTAAAAGATAAACAATCCAGCCAAGGAGCTGTCAAGATAGAAATTGTGAGTGATGCTTTTTCATGGAAAAACAAAATGACGTTTCATTACAAAGTCTGTTTCCACTTCTGTGACCTTTAGCAGCCTCTTCAATAACCTCAAAAGTTTAGAGTGAATGCCACTATACAAGCCGAGTCTGGACCAAGTACTCCCTTTTTGAAAATGTGGGAAATCTAATGAGGCTTTTCTGTGATGCTGATGATCATAATCATTGAATATTCAAATACAATTACTTCTCCGTGTCATCTTGAGATTGTAGAGGCATGTAGGATGTACACACAAAATATATACATATACATGTATTAATACATGTATATAGTATAAATACACACACTCACACATATATATATATATGTGTGTGTACATATATATATATATATGAAGAAATACTCTGGAATATAGCTTTAGGAGTAGTGTATGCTAGATTTGCTATAGGACAGTAGGAAGATAGATTGTTTAATAAAATTTGAAAAGGATTTTACTAGCATTGTGCCTTCAAAACTGTATTATTGCTTTGTAAATATATTTTTACATAATCTCTGTCATCTATTAATCTACCTAATTGTGCATCCATCCATCTTTTTCAAGACATTGGTTAGTAAACCATCAAAATACCTTCCCCAAAATAATAATACTTTGTGTATATTTGTTGAAATGTGCTTTATAATTTCTGAGTAGCACATGATTCTTCTTCCTTTGTGCCTGCTCATTTTAAATCCTTCAGCTTTAACTTTTCTTTTTCTGTCATGGAGCTAAATAATAAGCCAGAGATTGCTGTTGTGGGACACACTGTCTGCTGTGCCATTCAGCATGGAAAGGAAATCACCTGTGGCTAGTTTGAAGTTTGTTCCTGAAATAGATGGGGATCTGCCATCACCTGCCTTATGCAATAAAGGCCAAACAATTCCTGTTATCTCAGCCAGGCTAGTGGGGGAGTTTTTGTTTAATCGTGATGAAAAAATATCCCAGGGTAAAGGCAAAATGGGTTCCCTGCAGAATCAAAGCCTCCAAACGGTCATAAAAAATGTATGCAGGCAAACATCATTTATACAGTATTGCTTTAGAGCAGATTACAGGGCTCATGTTGTGTGCCATTGACTCCAGTGGGGAATTAGGTGGAAAATAGTTTCTAGTTCCTTGGAAGTTGTCTCTGGAAAATATACCTAAAACAGTTGCTAGAAGTAATCCCTGAGCAGAGTTTGAAATCACACTGCCTTAAAGACCAGCACACACAAAAGAATAAAAATTCAACACAATCTTCTACAATATATTTATTTTAGATAACAAAAAATAGCTGTTTTATAAGAAAAGAATGTAGGTTTCTTATGACATTTTGTTAATTCAAGAGTGGTGTATCCTTAAGCCATACTCTTAAGAATAAAAGTAACATGGAAATGGTAGATATTTGAAATGCATGTTTGCCATCTTAGGGGATTCATTTCTGCATGGAACATTGAATGATGTGTAATATAGTTCTGCATCTGTAGAAGAATTTCACTGTTGTCACAATAAAATCGTGTGTGTGTATGTGTGTGTGCATGTATGTGTGTGTGTGTGTATTACTAGACATATTTTTAGTCAACAACAGTTTATGACAATCAAAATCACAGACAACAAGAGGATTTAAATTACACAAGGAAGGTAAAACATTTCCGTTTATTTAAAGAGAATATCCTGTACAGTCAAGTACAGTGGCCCATGCTTCTAATCCTGTAGAGGAAGGAAGATAGTTGCTGGTTTGTGTAGAGAATTTTAGGCCTATTAGCCTACACAAAAGATACTATGTTTAAAACAATCAGAAATTTTTCTTATCTTAAAGACTGTTCATCTTATCTCTAACATCATATCAACATAATTACAATCAATCAGAAATATTTTGCATTTTCTTACATAATGCTTTTCCAGACATACTATTTTTCCATACTGATGATTATTATACAAATTAAGAAATTAGTTTTGTCATATCACTCATATTATTATTTCATAATGAGCTCCTAGGAGAGGGATTTGATGTAGTCATCACATTTAGGAGTGAATATTTCTAGGTCTTTCATTTTCTTCATAATGTTTGGCTGTGGGTCTCTGCCTTTGTTCCTTCTTACCCTGCTTTAAAAAAAAATCACAATATCAATTAATAATATTTGTTGTTTAGAATAGTAATTAAATTCTTTCTTCAAATAATCACTTAACAATTTTAACAAAAAAAATACATTTTTGAAATCTGTAGTATTTTCAAGATTTATTATTAACAATAACAAAGATTAATGGCTTTCTTAAACCTCAGCAAGGTATCCTGCTGCTCTATGATATGTAATGTTCTTTAACTGGCACATAATCATAGCAACTTTCTCCTACTACATCATATATTGTGTAGAATGGAAGCAATTTCACAAGAAACTTTATAAGTACTTATCAAAAGATCTATTACCTAACTTTCCTGTAGTCCACAAATTCATTTACTTCCGTAAAACATGCAGTAACTCTATAGAATAACATTTGTGTATTTTTGTGCTGCAGAATAATATAACATTTTCATGCACAAAATCTGTAGCATATTTTCATCTTTGATTTATCATAGTATTGAGCGATTTAATATTAAGCTTAAAGTGACATTTGATTTTTATAAGAAAGCATGAGCAGGTGCAAATACAGCATGCTTACCTCATTTTTTGTATTTTCCTCCCTCTTATTTATTTGTCATATTCACAGTTTTCTGACAAATATAGTAACTTGAGACCAGTAGTTGGTGTCAGGAAGAACCAAATAAATTGCACAGTAACTCTGTTTCTCATACATTCTCATAATTATGTTATTATCCTGCTGTGGAAAGTATCTGATGGGACGGCCACTAGATTGCCTTTTATCAAGGCCACTATTATTCCAAGACCATCCATGCTCTGTAGGAAACGATGTAAGTGCTGGAGTGCTTTCCTTGGATGTCATTACTCACTTGGGGTGACAGGGGGGAGACTCTTATTTTTAAAACGTAGCAAGCAGTCCACTTCTGCAGGAAACTTAAAGGATCACCTATGTTTCAGAAAGCAAGCTTATAAGCATCTTGCATTAAATTTATAGCTGGTACACATTCTAATTTATCAAAAATATAAATAATATAATCCCAACAAGATTAAACAAATAGATATTTATTTAATATTTTAAGCCAAGTATGAATTTGATTATTATATGGTAATAAAAAATAAATGTAATATGTAATTGTCTTTCTATTAAGAAATTAGAAACACTTTTCCTCAAATATTAAAATATCAACATTGGAAATTAACTGCTTGAATTTCCTGCTCTCAGGGCCCAGAAAAAAATCAAAGAAGTATGGTTGAAAAAGTGTAAGAGCCTGTGGGCTAGGTGGAGTACTGTGAATTTTGCAGTCAGCTGATCATGAAATAGTTGCTGTACTCAAGACCTGACCACAGGTAGAGTTAAATTTCTGATAAACCCATTTGAAATTCTAGCTTAGATGAAGTTGAGCTATTAAGATCTTGTATTAGTTGAGAAGGTTTGACTAGTGATGACTTCTGGGGTAGAAGGGTCTGCCCTTCCAAGGGTCACTGACAGGTTGCTCATGTCTAATGAATGACTCCACACTACACACATGTGAACTGCACTAATTGTACTCAGTAAGATTAAAAATTAATAAAAATGATTCTTTAAAAGGTCCTGAAATTGTGAGGGAAAAAATTTTGATGTATCCTTGGAAAATTGGAATAGTGAATAGATAGTGAACATTACAGCAATATATTATATACATGTATGCAATTTTAAAATAAGAAAAATTAAAAAGCAGATAGTTAAAAACAATTTCAATGAATGTAGACAGCATATAATTAATTCACTTGATTAAAGTTAAGAGCAGTATTATAAACACAATTTAAATGAGCACTTAAAATTATACACTGCGTGCTATTGCCAATTAAGTAATTATTAAATATATTGAAACAATATTTTCTTAAATTTAATACCTTTTTGAATTTCAAAGTGAGTTGTAAACATGAGCTCACTGTCCATAAACTTCTCCTTTTTCTTGCCTGGCAGAAAGCACAATCCAGCAGTTCATATTTCCCATAATTCTTCAGAGTCAGAGATAATTCTCAACAACCAGAAAATCTATGTAGAGCAATATAGAATTCTTGAGCATAAATATTTCTGCAGCATATCTAATGTTGCCATTGTTTTATTTTGAAAGTCTAGAAATATAATGTACTCTGTCTGTTAGCTATGTGTTTTGCAAATTACTTTTTCATAAAATCGAAATCAATTGTTCTGTTCCAAAAATCTTTAATTTAAACACATTGTATAAATGATTTGCTTAGTTGTTCCTATAGTGGATAATGCAAAGAAATATCCATCTTTATGGGAAATTACACTTTATAGCACTTCCTGAAATTCCTGTAGATCAATACCTGTGGATGATGGATCTTCTCACTAAATATTCATTCCCTACATGTTTATTTGGGATGACTTTTATTACAATACCTATAGAAACATGATTTAGTTTAAACATTTATATTGAACATAAATTAAAAATTAACTATCAGTATTTATAGTTTTACTTTATTTTTAATTGAAAATAGTTTTTTCATATAAGTTATTCTGAAGATAGTTTCCTTTCATCTACTCACAATCCCTCCCCACCTTCACTCTCATTTAGATCCACCCCCATTCTCTCTCTCATGAGAAAATGGATAGGTACCTGAGGAAAAACTATAAAATATAAGATAAAGTAAGAACAAGCACATTGGAATAGAACAAAACAAAAAGGGGAAGAGCCAAGAGAAAGTTCCAGAAACAGCTATAGATGCAGAGACCTACCATCTTGCACAATCAAGAATCTTGTAAAAGCACAAACAGGAATGCACAATGAGGATGACAAAAAGGCCTTGTGCACACACACATCGATGGATTTCTAAACAGTTTTATTAATGAAAAGCTCAGGGACAGAAATTGGGTTAAAGTCTGAGAGAGATCAGAGTAAGGGGAACAGCCACATGTTAACCTCACCTCAACTCTGCAGCTTCCAAGAGAGCATGACTTGCTGTGTGCCCACACCTTCATGCCTTGCTGTTCTGCCATCTGATTTGCTCTCTGTGTAGTTACATCACTTCCTCTTCCTGCCCAGCTCTGTCACTTCCTGTCTATCTGTACAGACCTCCAGACCTCCATTGTTAACTAGTATTGGAATTTAAGGAATGTGCCACCATGCATGGCTCTGCTCCGGGTGTGGCCTTGAACTCACAGAGATCCAGACAGATCCTTGCCTGCCAAGTGATGGGATTAAAAGTATGTACTACCATCGACTGACTTCTGTCTAGTTGCTGACTTTTTCCTCTGATCTCCAGGCAAGTTTTATTGGGAAACACAGTACATTGTGGGGTATAATACATCACCACACACACAACCACCAGAGAAACCAGGAAAGTTAACTACACAGGTTACCTTACCTCTTCAGTGGAATGAGGTAATACTAGGAATGATGGAATTTTATGATCTGGTGATACTTTGCTGTCTAATAAGAAAGGATCTGCTGTATCTCCCAGAATTTAAGTTTTTACTTATCCAAGACCTTTCTCACTAAATCTTGAACATTGTTTTTAGGCCATAAACCACATTTATGAGTGATATCATTTGTGATTTACAACAGCCTAAGTGACTTCTATGTTATCTTAGGCCCAGGCCAATACTGACACTATGTCAAGTTCCCAAGACCCTAAATCTTAGAGACTATGTCTAAGTCAACAGTATCCAATTTTGGGGAAACAAGTCAGATGTGTTTTGAAAAGAGTCTCAAAGTAAGTATGTCTTAAAGTGTTGCTCACTTGGGGCTGAGTTAATTGTTGTCTGAATACTTTATTCCAGATTCATACGGTGCTTAAATATGGCTAAAGTAAAATGATCTGGGTCAGACTCTAGAAGTCTTGGTCTAGTGCTGGTTACAATCAAATCAGGCAGAGCTGGAGTACATTCTTGTCTCTTCATGGATTGTTTTTCCATACCTGCTGTAATGTTTACAGGGACATCATCACAATATATATGCAAAGGACATGTATGGTTAAAAAAAGAAAATTAAAAATTAAGTTACAAAGTAAGAGAAATAAGTTAATAAATAAAACAAAACAAAATGTTGCTACACAACATAAGACAAACACCCTCACACCCCTTTGAGTTTGTCTTTGGTGCAATATCTGCTGCTGAGCAAGGGGCTTGCCCTGGATAGTAGTTTGTTTGCCCAATGAGACTTGCTTGGAGAAAACTAAATTTTCATTTGAAAATGTTTATTATTGGAGAAAGCTCCTAAATTAGGGATGTGAGCAAGTTTTCCATTTTCTTTTCCAGCTCTAGAAACCCATCTGGTGCAGACCTATGCACAGCCTGTGCATGCTGTCTCAGTCTCTGTGTGTTTATAAGTGAATCTAACCTGTTGGTTTAGAGGGCCTTATTTCCTTGGTGTTTTCCATCCTGTCTATTGCATTCTTTCAGCCTCCTCTTCCTTGGTGTTCCCTGTGCCATTAGAGAAGAGATTTGATGGAGACGTCTGATTTAGAGTTGAGTGTTCTGTGGTTTTACACTCCTTTCATGTTATCTGGCTATGGGTCTCTGTATTTTTTTTCCCCATGTACTTCAGAATGAAGCTTCTCTGATGATGACTGAGTAAGAATCAATTGCTGAGTGTACCAAAATATCATTAAGAATCATTTTGTTGTTACATTACTTTAGTAGAGTAGTAACATTTGATTTTCTCTCTAATGTCAGGTTCTTGACCACCTAAGAAGTATAGGTTATGGATTCTATCTCTTAGGATGGACTGATATTTACTTTAATTTGGATGTTGGTTGTTTTTTTGGTTTTTTTTGTTTTTTTTTCTGTTTGTTTGTTTTTTTCAAGAAAGATTTTCTCTGTGTAACAGCCCTGGTACTCCTGGAACTCCTTCTGTAGATTAGGCTGGCCTAGAATTTACAGAGATGCTTGCCTCTGTCTCAAGTGCTGCCATTAAAGGTGTGCACCACTCACCACTCAGTCAGACATTGATTTGTTATTTTCACTAGATTTGAAACATAGTTGGGATAGCTTATCTTGCAAGCTGGACATCATGTAGATCCAAGGGTTTATAACAGTGTTGGTGGTAGTATTTATCCTTTGGTAGCACAGAGTACCTAAAACAGTAGACATTAGGTAGGCTGTATATAGGCACCAGCTAAAATTCTTTGCTTTCAATTAGTTGTGTATGTGTTATATTTAACAATAGGGCCTTGTAGTTAGTTTGTGGAAAACATCCTCCTATTGGCTTGGCAGCAGCCTATGTTGTTTAGGGTTCCCTTGGGACCCCTTTGAAACTCTAAGGTGTAACTGATTCCTAGTAGGCAGCTTCATTTGAGGACAAAAGATGTCCAACTGGGCATCTCTTTTCCCCATTATTTTAAGATTTACATTAGATCATTTTCATATATGTACATATTTTATGAAGCTTTTACTTTATTAGGATTCTATCCTGCCACTGAAATCATCCTTAATTTTAGTGGTTCTTCCACAACTTCCATCCCCAAGTTTGTTGATCCTCTTGTACCATCCCCTTCTCTAGTCCACCAATAGTATATATTCTATTTTCCCTTCCTAGGGTAATCATTCCCTACATCATGGTCCATACTCTATACCTAACTTCTCTGCTTCTATGGGATGTAGCTTGCTTATCATTGACTTAAAGATAGTAATTACATGTAAGTATATATAAAATGTTAATACCATATTTATCTTTCTGGGTATAGGTTATTTTTTCTAGTTCCATTTACTTACCTGAAATTTCATGATTTAATTTTTATTTATTTATTTTTTTATTATTATGTGTTTTAATTTTATACATCAGCCATGGGTTCCCCTGTCCTCCCCCCTCCCACACCTATCCCCACCTTTCCCCCAGCCCCTCCCCTCCATTCCCATGTCCTCCAGGACCAAGACACCCCTGGGGACTCATTTAAACCTGGTGGATTCAGTACAGGCAGGTCCCCTAACAGTTGTCCTGGAACTCTCATCCAATAACTGATGGAAGTGGATGCAGAGATCCTCGGCCAGGCCCCTGGTTGAGCTCCAGGTGTCCAACTGTCGAGAAGGAGGAGGGACTGCAAGAGCGTGAATTGTTGAATCCAAAATTGCAAAAGGCACAGGGACAAATAGCCAATCGAATGGAAGCACATGAATTATGAACCAACGGCTGTGGAGCCCCCAGCTGGATCAGGCCCTCTGGATAAGTGAGACAATTGAATAGCTTGATCTGTTTGGGAGGCTCCCAGACTGTGGGACCGGGACCTGTCCTTGATGCATGAGCTGGCTGTTTGGAACTTTGGGCTTACACAGGGACACATGCTCAGCCTGGAAGGAGGGGAATGGACCTGCCTGTACTGAATGATTTAATTTTTTAATGCCTGAGGACTATACTATTGTTTAAATGTGCTATATTTTCTTCATCAACTTAACTATTTAGGGAAATCTAGGTTGTCTCTAATTTCTGGCTGCTACAAATAGAGCAGCAATGAACATAGCTGATCAAATGTCTCTGTGGTAGGATGAAACATCCTTTGGATATATTTCCGAGAGTGATATAGCTGGACCTTGAGATAAATCTATTCTGATCTTTCTGATGACCACCATGATGATTCCCCTAGTGGCTTTACAAGTTCTGCTTCCCAGCAGCAATGGATGAGTATCCCCCTTCCTCTATAACTCATCAGAATAAGCTATAATTTGTTGATCTTGGACATTCTGATCAGTATAAAATGAAAGGTCATTTAGTTTTGATTCGTGTTTTCCTGATGACTAGCAATGTTGAACATTTCTTTATGGGGTTCTCAATCATTTGAATTTCTTACTTTGAGAATTCTGAGGCCTATATTTTAATTGAGTTATATATATTTCCTTTTATTTCTTTTTATATTCTGTTTTCTTTATATTTCCCTGATAACTAAGGATGTTGAACATTTTTTTAGGTGTTTCCCAGCCTCTTGAGTTTCCTCTTTTGATAATTCTTTCTTTAGATGTGTACTCCATTTCTTTTTTGACTGGGTTATTTATCTTCTTGATATCTAGTTTATTTTTAGTTCTTTATATATTTTGGATATTTGTCTTCTTTGGATATATAGGTGATAAAAATTGTCTACTCTGTAGGACACTGCTTTGTCAAATGATTTACCTTGCCATACAGAAGCTCCTCAGTTCCATGAGGTCCCCATTTATTGAGGGTTGATCTTAGTGGCTGTGCTAACAGTGTTCTCTTCAGAAATTTTTTTCTTATGCTAATGGGTTCAAGGCTATTCCTCACTTTCTCATCTATCATTGTCAATGTATCTAGTTTTCTGTTGAAGTCTTTTATCTACTTGGTGTTGAGTTTTGTACAGGATGATAAATAATGATTTATTTGGATTTTGAAAAATACAGTAATTGGGTTTGACCAGCACCATTTGTTGAAAATGGCATCATTTTCAAATGTATATTGCTGGCTTCTTTAAAAAATAATCAAGTGTCCATAGGTGTGTAGATTTATTTCTAGGTCTTCCATTTGATTTCATTGATCAGTATGTCGTATGCATGCCCAAACCATGCTGTTTTTACTACTATTCCTCCACAGTACAAATTTAAATCAGGCATATGATGCTTCACACAGTTGTTTTATTAATCAGAATTTTTAAAGCTTTCCTGTTTCTCTCTCTCTCTCTCTCTCTCTCTCTCTCTCTCTCTCTCTCTCTCTCTCTCTCTCTCTCTGTGTGTGTGTGTGTGTGTGTGTGTGTGTGTGTGTGTGTGTATTTCCACATGAAGCTGAAAATTGTCCTTTCAAGATCTGTGAAGAACTGTGTTATAATTTTGATGAGGATATCATTAGTTCTGTTGGTTCCTTTTAGTAGAATCATCATTCTTTTCTTTTCTCTTCTTACTTATTTTTCTCTCATACAATGCATCCCTACTGCAGCCTCTCCTCTATAGCAATTTACCTCCGACATCACCTCACTCCCAGATTCACTCCTTATCCATTTCCCTCTAGAAAAGAACAGCCTTTCCAGTGACATTAACTGAATATGGCATAAAAAGATGCAATAAGACTAGGCTCATACATTCCTTTCAAGGCTGAACTAGGCAGTTAAGTAGGGGGAAAAGGATCCCAAGGTCAGGTAAAAGATCCAAAGGCACCCATACTCATACTGTATGAGGCCTGCAAACACCTGAAGCAAAACAACCACAGCTTGTATGCAGAGGACCTAGCACAGACATATGTGTGTTCAATGATTGCTTCAGTCTCTGTGAGCTCTTATGAGCCCTGCTTAGGTGATTCTGTGGGTCCTATTCTTCTGGTGTCCTCAACTCCTCTGTCTCCTCCTATTCTTCTGGATGATCAGGCTAAGCACTGATCTATGAGTATAGCAGAATATCATTAGGAATCATCTCATTGACGTTTTAAAAATCAATCCAGTTCATTTCTATCCCATGTCTCAGAGCCACACATCTGCCAGTTCTTGGTCTTTCATGAGGGATGCCCTCATGGCTTGGGCCTTGAGTTAGAACAGTCACTAGTAGACTTCTCTACATGAGCATGGGAGGTCTTCTCTATCTCCTTCAACTACTTTCTCAATGTCTTGAAGTTTTTATCATACAAGTCTTTCACTTGCATAATTAGTTATCCCAATATCTTGTATATCATTTGGGACTATTTTGAAAGGTGTTGTTTCCCCAGTTTCTTTCTCAGCCTACTTGTCATTTGTGTATGGGGGGGAGTACTTAAGTGTATGGATTAATTTTGTATCAAGCTTCTTTGCTGAAAGATTTTATCAGCTGTAGGACTTTCTGGGTGTAAATTTTAAGATCTCTTTCATACACTATCATATCATCTACATATGAGGGTACTGTTACTTCTTCATTTAAAATTTGTATCTCTGTATATTCTGTCAGTTGTTTTACTGCTTTAGCTAAGACTTCAAGTTCTATATTGTTTTGTTCCTGATTTTAGTGGGATTTCTGAGTTTCTCACCATCACATTGACATTGGCTGTGGAATTTCTGTAAATTGCTATTATTATGCTAAGGTGTGCCTCTTGCATCTTTAATGTCTCCAGGACTTTTTTTTATGAGAAAGTGTTGAATTTTGTCTAAGGCTTTTTCTACATCTAATGAGACGATCATGTGGTTTTTGTCTTTTAGTCTGGTACTATATGGTGAGGTAAATGTATTGATATATGCTGAACCATCCCTGAATCTCTAGCATGAATCCTACTTGATCATCATGGTTAACCTTTTGGATATGTTCTTGGGTTTGATTTGCAAGTACTTTACTGTTAAGTTTGGTATCTATGTTCATAGTGGAAATTTTTCTGAAATTTCTCTTTTTAGTTTGCTCTTCATATAATTTGGCTATCAGGGTAACTGGGACCTAATAAACTAAACTGAATTGGAAAAGTCCTTTTGTTTATACTTTATGGGAGAATTTATCTCTTCTCTGAAAATCTTGGGGAATTCTATTTTAAAAGTATCTGGTGCTGGATTTTTTTTTTTTCTTGAAAGATTTCTGTTTACTGATTCTATTTCAATTGGGGTTGTAGATTTCTTTAAATTACTTATCAGACCTTTATTTAACTTTGGAAAGTGGTATGTATCTAGAAAAGTATCCATTTTTTTTACATTTTCCAGTTTGGTGAAGAACAGATTTCTAAAGTATGACCTCATAATTTTCTGGATTTCCTTAGAGTCTGTTATTATGATCCTCTTTTCATTTCTAATTTTGTTAATTTGCATCTTCTCTGTCTTTTAGTTAATTTGAATTAATTAAATCTTATTACTTTCCTCTGAGAACCATCTCTGTTTCATTGATTCTATTTTGTAGATGTTTAATCTTACATTTGATAGTTTTTGCTGTCTACTCCTTTGGGTGTGATTTCTTTTTTTTTTCCTTTTTTTAAAATTTATTATATTTGTGTTTTAATTTGACACATCAGCCATGGGTTCCCCTGTCCTCCTCCCTCCCCCCCCCCCCAAGAACCTCCTTCCCCCCCAGCCCCTCCCCTCCATTCCCATCTTCTCCAGGGCTAAGATTCCCCTGGGGATTCATTTAAACCTGGTGCATTCACTACAGGCAGGTCCAGTCCCCTCCTTCCAGGCTGAGCAAAGTGTCCCTGTGTAAGCCCAAGGTTCCAAACAGCCAGCTCATGCACTAAGGACAGGTCTGGATCCTACTGCCTGGGTGCCTCCCAAACAGTTCAAACTATTCAAATGTCTCACTTATCCAGAGGGCCTGCTCCAGCTGGGGGCTCCACAGCCGCTGGTTCATAATTCATGTGCTTCTATTTGTTTGGCTATTTGTCCCTGTGCTTTTCCAATCTTGGTCTCAACAATTCACACTCTTACAGTCCCTCCTCTTTCTCGAAAATTGGACTCCTGGAGCTCCACCTGGGAGTAATGAAGGGCAAGGTTCGATGGAAAGAAAGCTTGGGGGAGCAGGAGATCCAAGCTGGATCAAGAACAGAGGGGGAGAACAAGGAATAACAGACCATGATAAAGACCACGTGAGAACAGGAATAGGCAGAGTGCTGGAGAGTTCCCCAGAAATCCACAATGATACATCCTCTGTAGACTGCTGGCAATGGTCGAGAGAAAGCCTGACCTGACCTAGGCTCATGATCAGATGGCCAAACACCCTAAAGGTCGTGCTGGAACTCTCATCCAATAACTGATGGAAGTGGATGCAGAGATCCTCGGCTGGGTGTGATTTCTTATTTATTTATTTATTTTTAGAGGCTTCAGGTGGGACTTTAGTTTACAAGTATGAGATCTCTCCAGTTAGTTAGTTTTTCCATGTAGGCACTTAACACTATGTGCTTGCTTCTCAGAACCACATTCATTGTGACCCACAAGTTTGCATCTATTGTGTTTTCATTCTCATTCATTCTAGATATTTCTTAATTTCTTTCTTCATTTTTTTTTTCTTGAACCAGTTTTTACTCAGTACTGAGTTGTTCAATTCCTGTGAGTTTGCAAGCTTTCTGTTGTGTTGATGTAAAGCTTTAGTCTGTGGTGGTCAAATAATATACAAGGTGTTATTTCAATTTTCTTGTATTGGTTGAGTGTGGTGGGTATTGTGTTCCCTGAAATATTGTGTGTTCCCCGAAATAAACATATCTGGGGTCAGAGAACAGACAGCCACTAGAACAAAGCCAAAAATGGTGGCTAGAAAATGGGAAGAGTAAACCATAACAGAAGTTAGGCGGTGGTGGTGCATGCCTTTAATCTTAGCACTTGGGAGGTAGAGCCAGCTGGATCTCTGAGTTCAAGGCCACTTTAGAAACAGCTAAGCTTGGTGACCCACGCCTTTAATCCCAGGGAGTGGGAGCAGAAAGAGAAAAGTATACAAGGCGTGAGGACCAGGAACTAAAGGAGTAAAGCATGTAGTTAGTTAAGCATTTGGTTGGTTATGTGTTCAGGCTTTGGAGCAACACAGTTCAGCTGAGATTCTTGCAGAGAGGAAAGACAGCAGAAGCAGTGAAGGGTAAGGCTCTCAGCTATTGCTCTGATCTCTTGGTTTTTAATGCTGCAACTGGCTCTGTGTTTCTTATTTAACAAGATGGTTACATCTACAGTTGAGGACTTGATTTGCGTCCAGGTATGTAGTCATTTTTGAGAAAGTTTCATTAGATGCTAAGAAGTAGGTACATTCTTTTGTGTAATATTTAGGTGAAATCACCTATAAATAAGTTAGGTCCATATGGTTTATAATGTCAGTTATCTCTAGCATTTCTGTGTTTAGTTTTTGTCTGGATCACCTGTATATTGGTGATTAGAGTTTTGAAGTCCTTGATTATCTGTATGTTTGGGTCAATATGTCATTTAAGCTACAGTAGTATCTTCTAAGGAACTTTGGGGTCCTGGTGCTTGCTACATAGATGTTAAGAATTATAATGTCTTCTTGGTGGATATTTCCTCTGATGAGTATGTACTGATTTCCCTATCTACTAACATTAATTTTTATTAAAAGTGTTTTTTTTTTTCTCACATGTTAAAATGCCTACACCAGCTTGCTTCTTATTTCCATTTGTTTGGAAAATCTTTTTTTCATCCATTTACACTGAGGTGATATCTGTACTTGGTGTTAAAGTGTGTTTCTTGTATGCAACAGGAGGGAATCTCATATCCATTTTGTTAGTTTGGATCTTATTATAGAGGAATTAAGACCACTTCATTTAATAATTTTATTTTTATTGTAATATATTGTTTTGATTGTAATAAAATAACAAGAAAGTAATTTATTGTTACTTGTTATGCTGTTCTTGTGTGTATATTATTTGTTTGTTGGTACTTGTGGAGTGGGGCTCCCCTTGTTTTGATTTGCTGGTCTGTGATTACTTCTTCTTGTGTTTTTCTGGGTGGAGTTAACCTCTTTAGTTTAGAGTTTTCCTTATAGTGCCTTCTGTAGAGCCATATTTGTTGGTATGTTTTGCTGAAATTTGGTTTTAGCATGGAATATCTTATTTTCTCCCTCTATTGTGATTGAAAGTTTTGATGGGTGTAGTAGTCTAGGTTGGCATATGGTTTCTTAGAGTTATTCTAACATCTCTCTAAGTTTTGGAGGCTTAAAAAATCTTCATTGGAAACTGGGATTTTGTTGTAATAGTTCTTCTTTTATTTGTTACTTTGGCTCTTTTCCCTGAGAAATATTTAACATTTGTTTCTTTTTTGTACTTACATTGCTTTGATTGTTCAATATGCTGAGAAGTATTTCTTCTCTTGTTCAGGCTGTTTGGTGTTCTGTATTCATCTTGCACCTTTATAAGCACCTCCTCCTTTAAGTTAGGGAAATTTTATTCTCTGATAGTGTTGAAATTTTTTCTGTTCCTTTGATTTGTTTCTTCTCATTCCTATATTTCAGTTATTCATAAAACTTTTCTTTTTATAGTGTCTCATTTTTCATGGATGTTTTGTATCTGAATTTTTTAGATTTAATATTAACTCTGATTATGTCATCTTCAATGCTTGAGATCATCTTTTATTTATTTTTTAATCCCCCCCCCCCCCCCCCCCGCCCGAGACAGGGTTTCTCTGTGTAGCTTTGTGCCTCTCCTGGAACTCACTTGGTAACCCAGGCTGGCCTTGAACTCACAGAGATCTGCCTGCCTCTGCCTCTCAAGTGCTGGGATTAAAGGCATGAGCCACCACCGCCTGGCCATCTCTTATATTCTTGTATTGTGTTGTGGAGGCTTCTGAGTTTTCTGTTTGATTTTCTACTTATTTTTTCATTTCCAGATTTCCTCCCTTTGAGTTTTCTTTATTGATTCTCTTTCCATTATCAGGTCTTGAACTCTTTTATTAATTTCCTTCCACTGCTTATGGGTGTTTTCATAAGTTTCTTAATTGATTATTTGTTTCATTTTTTTTTTAATCTCAAGAATATTCATAAAATTTAGTGTCAAGCCTCTGTTGGGTGATTCAGCTATGTTGCATTTCTCAGGGCCTACTGTATATGACTTGATGGAGGACCAAAAATGATTCATTCATTTGGCTGATGCTGTAAATCAGGGGAATCCTCACAAGTAACTTCTTATTTATAAATATGTGTTGATATGTCCGCATCCTCAGGCGTTCAAGAAATTTTGTTAAATACTTTCATAAATAGGAGAGCAATGAAAGACTTGGTACATTGTAACTTTGTTCAGTTCTCTTATTCTGATAAACTTAGGATATTCTGTTCATATATGGTCATCAAATATACCTACTCAAAATATCTTTGTGTTTTTTAGATATTTTGCATACTAATTAATATTCAAATAGTCTATTTCAGTGGGATATCTGAAAGTTGATTACATAATTACCCATTATTCCATTATGTTTAAAAATAGAAATTATTATGCTATAACTATAGTCATTAAATTTGAGTCTAGATACAATTGTTTTTGCATTCCACAAACATGGAGTTTTATAACATAATTTTATAACAAGTGATATTATTTCCATGGTTCCTTAGTCTGCTGAAAACTTGCAAGTCAGATATCTACAAGCATTTTTATTTTAACAGACACTAGCACAAAATTATTTCTTTTTTCTTTTGCTTTTAACTTTAGTTTTTCAAGACAGGGTTTCTCCTTGTAGCTTTGCGCCTTTCCTGGAACTCGCTTTGGAGACCAGGCTGGCCTCGAACTCACAAGAGATCCGCCTGGCTCTGCCTCCTGAGTGCTGGGATTACAGGCGTGCGCCACCACCGCCTGGCACAAAATTGTTTCTATTTTTTTTTTTCCAGAGCTGAGAACTGAACCCAGGGCCTTGCACTTGCTAGGCTAGCGCTCTACCACTGAGCTAAATCCCCAGCTCCAAAAATTGTTTCTAAAGTTCCCTAAATTAGTAAACTTCATGTAGCTGAACAAAAAGTTCAACATATTTCATGAGTCCTCATGACCCTTCCACATGACTTTCACAACTTTATGGTAGGTCCTAGGATCTCTATTTTTGACTCATGGATATTTACATTAAATACATTTTATTGAAGATGCATATCCTTGTGTGTGGGAAGAAGTTATAATTTTTTCAAAGTTTTAGTGACTCTAACATGGATTCATATATTATATTTTCCAATTTTAGAGGCAATTACAATATTTTAACCCTATAAATATCTTACTAGTTATAGAGACAAGATAATACTGTTATTAGAAACATAATCAAAATTTAGGAAAAGCAGTAGATTGGAAAGAGATGAATACATTATATGAATTCAGTCCAATTCCATTGTGACAATATTAAGGAATAATTACCATAACATAAAAACTTAAATAAAGGAAATTCTGGAAGTTGAACAAGTAACACTTCATTGACTATAGTACAGCCTGGCATCCAGTCTTTTTGTGGAGTCAGATGACTCCCAACAATTTTAATCCTGCAATCCTGCCCTTTGGTGCAGGTAAATGCCTGGAACACTGCACTCAAAAGTTTCACTCTACTCAGTATGACCCTAGCTGAATTCCCCTTGGTGTATTTAGGTATTGTTTGAACTATCCATATGTACCTTTATTGTTTTTCTCACTTACTTATAAAACACAAATACCTATTTGTTATAAATGCAGAAATTTATTTTAATTATAAAGAAATGAATGTTGCCTTTTCATAAAAGTACTATTAATTAAAATAAATAAATTCCTCAATATTAACTAAAAGATTTGAATATACAAATTCAATTTCCTCACTTCCTTTATAACTATAGCAATGCAAACATTGTAGGGGTTTTTAAAATTTAAAGGCCAAATATAAAGGCAATATTGAGAACATATGAAGTTAGTAACTGGTGGTATTTTTAGTTTCATTGTATTAGTAGGTTTTTATGCAACCCAGACCAGCTTTTCAAAGTTGTTGGGAAATATTTCACATGTAGAAATATAAGAGAAAAACCCTAAGATGAGGACACAGTCCTGAATCAAGGTAATTCCTTGGATGAGGTGGTATCATTACTCAGCAGATACAGAAACCTTCATAATTCTCCTCCATAATTGTCTCTAAAGCTGTACTATAAAAGTTGTAGTAATATAAAGGTAAGGAGAAAGATGGGAAAGAGAATGAATTCATATTTGAGACCTGGTAACTTGCAGTAAATATCTGATGATTGTTCATGATCAGAAAATGAGTTGATGATAGAAGAAATATTTAAAATTACTGTTAAAGCTTTGGAATTATAAGAAAAATTATTCAAAGATGATCAAATATGAAGTCTTTTTTTTTTTATTTTGGTTTTTCAAGACAGGTTTTCTCTGTGTAGCTTTGTGCCTTTCCTGGAACTCTCTCTGTAGACCAGGCTGGCCTCAAACTCACAGAGATCTGCCTGCCTCTGCCTCCTCAGTTCTGGAATTACAGGCGTGTGCCACCACCACCCAGCCAAACTATGAAGTCTTAAGCAATGAAAATAAACAAATTCTACATGTGAATAACAAATACATGTTCAACATTAAGACTAGAGAAAATTTATACATGAATTTGAGATAAAGTAGTTTATTTTAACATATATTTGATATTGTATTAGTATCTTTTCAATAATAAAACAAGTTAAGAACAAATGAGAAAATGCAGAAGCATCTTCAGACTATCTGCCGTGTGGCAGGGTAATTTCTTGCCCATGTGGAGCTGCATATGTAGACAAGTTAATTTCTTAAAGTAAAAATCATGTAACTTATTTTACAAATTAATGGAGTTACATATAACTACTTCATATATTCTTAGTCTAAATTTGCTTACATCATAACTTTCCTTCCCCTCAATCACCTGCCACCATTCCTGTTTAAACCCTGGGGTACCTATGTTCAAACTTTTCTTTAAAAAGAAAAACAGCTAATATGAAATTAATGATTGGTGTATGAGACCTTTTGCTTGTTTCATTAATATCTTGGGTCTTACATGTCTAGTCCTTCCTTCCTTCCTTTCTGTTCAAGTCACCTTTATTCTTTCAGTGGAGGAGTCTATAATATTCAGTAGTGGACCAGTAGGATTGAGATATGGTGTTCCTTGTGGAACTGATGCAAGCAGTTCTAGAGCAATGTAGAGAGCCCTAAGCCAGGACACTCTAATTGGTGGAAGAGGCCAAATAGTTCAAAATCCTAGAGTGAAATTTCCTTCATCTCTGGGAAAGCCCGGGGTGGGAGGCTATATGCCCTGGTGACTGCAGTGCAATCCCTAGGCTGTGTTGGTGGCCCTAAGGAGAGAAAGCTAAGATCCTTCACTTGGTGGAAAGCAAAATTCCTGGGAGCTGTGAGTGTTCCTGATGAAGGACACCATAGACGTTCTGTGACTGCATCAAGGTTCCTAGGTAGTAGAATTTCATAATATTTTATGAGATACTGGGGTTTCATTTTTCAATGCTAAGGTATCACTGATACAAATAATTTGAATTTTCTTTTGTGATAAAATTTAACTCATTTATGTGAATACCAGTTTCTTGTTTTATTATCTTAGTAGCACAACTGTGGTCTATTCACAGTTATTTAAGAATTTATGTTTGTGTAATCATCTTGTGGGAGTCAATTTATCTACACCTGGATCTGTGAAGTTATCTTTTAGTAAAACATTAAATTTAGTTTTAAAGTTATAGCTATCTACTCTTTTCTCAAGCTCACTCATTGTCATTATTCTCTAATTTGAAACACTTTTTAAAAGGAATCATACAATTATTTGAAATAAATATATATTAATATAATCACATTATTGAGCTATATAAATTATATAGTTTATAATTACAGTTTTATGGATTTATTTTATCAATGAATAGCATTTTTTACATCATGTATTTACCAACAGAACTATAATAAACTCTAATTATACTAAAAATATCTTACATGTTAACACAAATTAAATTTATATAATGAATTCAAAATAGTTTAAAATATCACAGTACATTTGTAATTAAATTTAAAACAAAGTCATGCTATCTGTGAACATTTGTCTAAAGTAAATAGTAACTTTCCTTAAACCTTTTTAGGGATATGCTAAAAAAATGGATGAAGAATGGGAAGAAAGGGTACACTACTCACTCTGGGAAGAGGTCACAGAAGCCCAGTTTCTCCACTAGCAGCTGCCTTCTACAGTCCACAGAAGTGTTTGAAAAGGCTAGACAACACGTAAATATCCTATGTACTAATTGTAACATAGCTAATTATGGTGATATTGTGTTCCCCAAAAATATTGTGCAGCCTTATAAACTTATTTGGGGTCAAAGTACAGAACAGCCATTAGATATGGAGGCCAGAAATGGGTTGCACTCACGCCTTTAATCCTAGCATTTCAGAGGCAGAAATCCATCCAGACCTCTGTGAGTTCAAGGCCACACTGGAAACAGCCAGGTATGGTGACTCATGCCTTTAATCCCAGGAAGAAAGCAGAAAGGTATATAAGGCATGATGACCACGAACTAGAAACTGCTTAAGTTTTCAGGCTTTTGGGTAGCATAGTTCAGCTGAGATCTATTTAGGTGAGGACACAGAGGCTTCCAGTCTGAGGAAACAGGATCAGCTGAGGAACTGACAAGGTGAGCTAGCTGTGGCTTGTTCTGTTTCTCTGATCATTCAGCGTTTACCCCAATACCTGGCTTCAAGTTTGATTTTACTAATAAGACCATCTAAGATTCATGCTACAGCTAATAACTTTGCAGATTACTGTAGACATTGTGTGACACAGATCCAGTCAATTGGAGTTGGCTAAGTTCTCATTCCAAAGACAGATTTATGCTGGTGTCAAGGACTAGCTTCCTCTTTTTTTTCAGAGCAGGTTGGTGTGTATATAATTTTCCCCAATATGCAGTACCCATCTTCTAACATGTCTTATGTTGTTCATAGTATTTAAAATATCACCTTCAAAAGACAAAAAAGAACTTTTTAGCCTACTTTTTTAAAGAAAAAGCACTATAAAATATACAAAACTTTAAAGTATTAAAATTACTTTTTTAAAATTTTAGTAATTCTTCAAGAATTTCAAATAACATTTTGTTTTGATTTGCTTCCCTCTTCCAACTTGTCCCAGAACCACCTCCAGTTTCTACCTACCCAACTTTCTCTTCTTTTTAATTTCTTACGTACTCATGGAGCTCAATTTAGATTGACCATAGACACTTGAGTGTGGGGCCATCAACAAGAGCACATACCACTTACCAAGAGTCAGCTATTACATGCCCTTAATCCAATCACTTTTTGGGCAGGATCTCTGTGTGTTCAAGGCCATACTAGGGGACAGAGCCAAGTGTGGTGACACATGCCTTTAATCCCAGGATCAACCATAGAGACTTGGAGGTCTGTGCAAACAGGTAGTGATAAGGAAGTGAGGTGACTGCTAAGATAGCCAATGGGAGGGCAGAACAGCAAGGCAATAAAGGGCGTCATAGGTAAGACAGGAAGTAACTTGTACTTGGAAGCTGCAGAGTTGGGGAGGTAAGGTTGACTGGTGGCTTTCTTTATTTCCCTGATCTCTCTAAAGCTCTCACCCCTATATTTGACTCCGTGTTTTTTATTTAATAAGACCATTTACATAATAAGACCATTTACAAATTTGTCTACAGTAAACTAAATTAAACTAAATGTGTGTTCTTCCATGGTCTCTGTTTAAGTTCCTGTCTTCAGATTCCTGAATGAGTTCCTGCTTTAGATGCTCTATAATGGAAACCCATTTCTTGCATGTTATTTTTGGGCAGTGTTTTAACAAAGCAATTTCAAGCAAAATAAGTTGGATATGTTGTTATTTATAATGCAAACATTTCAAAAGATAGTATAAACATGGTTTACAAACATGGGAGAGGTGATTGGAAGATTATGTTTGAAAAATGTCAACAATAAAACTTGCTGACTCTGGGGATTTTCTAGTAATAGGCTGATGTGTACTTTTAAACATTCTGCTACCATTTATTCTATAAATACTAGTCAACTAGCAAACAACATATTCTAAATATATCACTCTTAATATAAAATACGAATTTCATCATCAAATTGATTTTATTTCTATACATTAAATTATATTCTGCATGGATTATTAGTGAATAATTTTTTTTGACATCAATAACAGACACACTGCTTTTACAAGATCTGCATTATAAATTTAGTGTTAAACTAAAATAAAACTTAGAAGTTGAATTAATACATGCCCTAAAGCTATTTATCCATCTGTTTGCCAAACTATTGAATAATGCTATTTTATTTTCATAACTTTTGGAATATTGCATGTTGAAAGTTAATTTACATAAAATACTGTTTTCTTTATTCCCTATCTAATTATAAAGAATGTCTGATTGTTTTCTAATGAAGTATCATATTGCACAAATATTATAATGTTCAAAGTAATTTCCCACATGACATGAACATTTATTTAATGTGGCATAGTGTTTATTTTATTAAGAATACATGAGATGCTGTCATCTTAAAAGATACTTTCTTATTTTATTCCTTCTCATCTGTGAAATCAGACACTTCTAAGTTACTGAAGGTGATCTTAATAAATCATAAAAATATTAGGATTATCTTTGCAATAATTTTATCCCATTGCTATACATAAAATGAATTACTTAATCTAATACAAAAAAGAATAATTTTTATTTACTTACATGTTACTTACATGATTAGAATTTTTACATTAAATAGTTTTGTCCATGATAGCATGCCTATTGTTATTGTGCTTGTATACCTTGTGTTTTGACAATCATGGTTCTAAGATTTTATGGGTGTAGCTGCTGACATTTATGGGAGACACAATCTCATAGCAAATTCCTTATTCCCATGGCTCTAGAAATTTTTCTACCACCCCTTAAGCAATGATCTCTGAACCTTAGGTGCTGGGTCTTTTGTAGCCATATTGGACAGGGCTCCACAACCCTGAATTTTGATTGGTTTTGGTTTTCAATAACATTTTTCCTCACTCTCCAGCTGCTAAACTGAAACCTGAGGTATGTCTCTAAGATCTGCTTAGTGTAAAGAGAGAATCATCTTGAGTTGTCCTCTGACCTTCCCAACTGTTCTCTGGCATGTGTAAACACATGTCACATACACAAATACATACAAACACACAGCAAACTAATAAAGACATATTAAAAGAGTCATATTTTGAAATTGCATGCCTCTTTATGTAAATATTGGCTTTTCAAAATATTTTATCACCCTACTCTTTCTGTTAAGTACTTTCTATTCATATCTGGAGTTAGGGGATTTGCTTACAGCAAGTGGTATTGATAAGGAATGATGCCATGTTTCCAATGATGGCATCAAGTTACTCTGCCTTTTTTCTCTTTCTTTCAGCAGGTGATGTGATCAACTTTAAAATATTTCATGGATTGTTCAATGCATATTTTGACTTCTGAAGTTCTATAATGTAAATTTGGTCAGTATTTAGGTATTCTCCCTTTTGGTCTCTGATTAAAAGTGACAGTGACTATATTCATTAAGCTACAGGCACCATAAGTTTCTGGTTGTCATGAAATTAAAAGTATGTCTGAAATATCTAGGTTGCAATTAATTGAAGAAACAAAAGTTTAATTAATGTCATATAATAGTTGCCTACTTGACAGTCTAATTTTCCCCCAAAATATTCCTCAAAAAAAACATAAAAATTTAAAAAGCTTTGTGTATTTGAAGGAGACTAACTTTAGTATTAAAATGAGTTCACTGTTTTGTATAAAGTGTGTAGAATGCACTCAGATTTCTCTTTCTCTGTAGCTTTATTCCCATATGAAGAAATATTTAAAGTAACTGTCACTCTGAATTGTTCTTTATCATATGTAAGTGGACCACCTTATATTGTTCTACAAGGCTGATAATTCTAGGACTGTATTTCATTTTAGGATGTGTCCTGGGTGTTTACAAATTTCCTGAGGTTCTTATTCTTATGTTGACAAAAAGATTCCAATATTGGAAAAAATTATCAGTGTTATGTTTCAGGGATTCCTCATGGCAGAATCCTGTTAGGCATTTAATTATACTTTCAGGCAAAACCTTTTGCCATTCCTTTTCTCAAGCACTCAACTCTTTGTTATAGCTAGCAAAACTGGAGTGAGGGGGTGATATTCAGACAAAAAAGGACAAATGAATTTAATATGAAGAAGAGTCAAACATCTTTTTGTTTTTTGGTATTTTGATAAGTCATTGAAAAAGTGTCTAACAGCAGTTACCCACTTATACCACTTCAAAAGAAAACTAAAAACATTTTGGACAAACAATCTCTAGACATCCATTATCCTATTTCACTGTGGTTCATGCTGAGTAAACCATTTAAAATTATCTAGAGTATCTGGCAATTTCTTCTTGTGGTATAGTGAGACAAAAGAAATGCAGACAATCCCCAGCTAAATGGAAAGAAAATACAGAGCAGGAAAAAGAATAGAAAGAAACATGCACCACACTTGAAAATCCCCACGGCTAACAACATTGATCCTTTTGTAGCCAAGATTATTTAATTTAAATGCCAACCATTTCCTGACCATAGCAGTTTTATCAGATTTGACACTCTGAAAGTGTTTTCTTTCTATGGGACAGTGCTCTGCCTTGAAAATGACCCTCAGTTACCACACAAGCAGACATAGACTTTATTTTTTTTTTAAGATTTAAAATTTGTACTTATTTTAAATTTTTATTTAAATATTTTTGTAATATATATTTTGTTCCCAGCTTCCTGTCCTTGAGCTTGGCCCAATCCTCCTTAATCCTTCAACTTCATGTTCATTTGTTGTTTCTAATCATGAACTATTGTGTCAAAAATCAAGCTTAGCATTTATAATTTTCTATTATAGCTACAAATTAACATCATATGTTCACTTGTCTAAATGTGAGTTATCATTATAATTGTTAGTCACAGACACCTTTGACTGTGTGTGTGTGTGTGTGTGTGTGTGTGAGAGAGAGAGAGAGAGAGAGAGAGAGAGAGAGAGAGAGAGAGAGAGAGAGAGAGTATGTGTGTACATATGCATGCGTGTGCATGTGTATACAAAAGGACACAAAAGAACTTCTGGTTGCCTACTCTGCAATTCTTAGCATTAGCCCCTTGAGGCATGGTATTTCAATGAACCTTGAGGCTGGATGACAGCAGGCAAGGCCCAGCAATTCTGCCTTTGCACTCCACAGTACTGAGAGCAGAACCCAGGACCCCAGGCTTCTGCTGAAAGCTTCTTTTATTACAAGTCATTTTCCCATAAGAGTTTTTGATATTTTTAGAATCATACACACACACAAAAGCACATACATCAAATATGAAATCTACATATTGAAAATCTGCACATTAAACACAAACATCATCATTTTATTAGCTCATGAAAATATAATAAAACATTTTTAAAAAGTTCATGAAGGCATTGCATAGTGTTTCTGAAAGTAGAGGAGATAAATGCAAGCATTGTACAGAAAGTGTAGGTAGAATTGGGGAGTGCCTTATTTTTATATATCACACCATAAAACATTTTGAGGCTGAATTTGATTTTAAAACAAAATGTACAGGTTATTATACACTAATTAAGAAATATAATTAATTCATGATTTTTACCCTGTATATAAGTACAAAGTTCATTTACTCTCTTCTCACCATATTTTCTTGTATCTATTTGTGTGTGCTAGAATTTTAATGGCTGCTAAATATTTGGAATATTTCATTATTAAGAGTTTGATTATGCTTTTTTCAATAGATTTTTATTTGGGTTGCCAACTCACAAAAGAACGACACTGAGACATATTAATTCTTAAATTTTGGCCTTAGTTTGTCTCATCCCATTAGCTCTTATAATAAATTAATCCATATTTTTAATCTGCTTTTTTTGTGGCCCAGGTACCTTCATTCTGCACTGCCCTTCCTGCTCCCTCAACATCTGCTGGCAAGCCTGCCTTTCTTCTTACCAGAGCTCTCTATCCAGAAGTCTCTGCTATATGTCCTACCTAGCTATTGGGATTTTTTTTTTTAATTAAACAAATCACAGTGATGCATCTTCACACAGTGTAAAGGAATATTCCAGAACAATGTTTAGCAGGATTCATGAACCCCCTTCATTGATTCACATCTCTGTCTCCGTTGTGCTCATCCACCTCCCAAACTGGTGCTCTCTATATTGTAGGCTCTTTATTTTCAGACTGTCAGTTGCAACTCTTTAATGGAAGCAGCTTGCCCTGATTCTTTGGCATCTTATCTTTGTATGGGACGGTAGACTTCAGATGCTAGAAAAATAAATGCTCTTGATGATTGCATTTGTGGATGGTGGTCTTTTCTGAGGCTTCTCCTGGACCCTAATATTGCTCCACAACCTTCAGTAAGTTTATCAGGTGAAAGAATGTCTTTTCAAAACCCCTTAGTCAGTCTGAGAAACTTTCCAGGCTGCTTGGCTGATCTCTGCTTTTTCTAAGTTGGTTGTCACATCTGAGCCTCTTTGAAATAACTCTGTCTGAAAGTGTCTCTCAGCTGTTCCTGAAGATATGAGGAGACTTCTGCATAGTGGGAGCTCCCTCTCAGATTCCAGACTTTCCAAAACCATATCCAAACACCTGTTTTCACAGAGAGATACTTTATTAAGCAGGGAAAAAAAGTTAAATGACCTTTCTGATTATGTCAGAAAAACAGAAAATGACCTTGTAGGTACTTTTAAAAAGAGAAAAGGGGAGGCCTGTGATTTAATGGGTTAGGATGCAGTGGTAAAGGTGGTAAGGGGCAGGGACAGGAGGAAGGGCACAAAGGAAGAAGGCAGGGTAAGGACTGTAAAGGAGACATACAGGGCAGATAAGCAAATGGCAGTTTATAAAGGTAAAATGGGAAAGCCCATGTTAGGATGAGGTGTTTAATTTTAATTGAGCATGTTAATTAGGTGAGCCAAAGGGGGCTTTTGATTGCTGGACCTCAAAACTTTGACAGCTGGACTTTGATCGTCAGCCTCAGCAGATGAAAGTGGCTACCTTCAGGGACATAATCTAATGTTTTGTAGCAAGGCAGAGGGTATGGCAGAGAATGAAAAAGGCTGCCAGAGTCATGCTCAAGTGGGCCAGTGTACCTTAAATCTGTACTTGGCAAAGGAAGGGTCTATTGAACCCTGTAAGTTTCAGGGATTTCCTGAAGCTATTTTAAGTTGTTTACTTGCTGAATTTGTGGATCTTCACAGCAGGAGAGAATGTTTCATCTCCACCCTTTGAAAAGCCTTTTGTTTGACTTGCCCATAAACATCCAATCTTAAAATATCCTGTTGCTTTACCTCCTGTTTAAACCTTTGTTTTAAGGAGATTTCCTCCAAGAAGGTTTTAAACTTTGGGGAAACTGCTATACACTATAATTTATAGGATTTATTTGCTCAGGTGTTAGTAGTTACATTGGTTTACTTTATTTCTGTTATTTTTAGTACATTATTATATGTATTTTTATGCTTCCATTATCTATTATCATTATTTAATTTTAGTTGAATGTGGGAATCATGCCAGAATTTTCTAAATAATAAAATATAAATAATATGACTATATTTGGTAGTTATAATTCTCATAAATAATCCATGTGAGTGAATTGGTGAGCTTTCCCTACAATGATTACTCACTTCTAAAAGATGGATATCACAATTCTCTACACATTTCCTCAAAGACAGAAACAGAGAAGTGAAAAAGCCCATAATCATTTACTGAGGCCAGTGAGATTTTTATATCAACATGACATTTAATCTGTTTGGGGGAGAATTAAGTAGAATTTCTAAGCTTAAATTTTGTCACATTAAAATAAATAAATAACCTGTAGACTGAGAAGCACCTAACTACAAACCCTGGAACCTATGACTGCAACTTGCCTGCAAGATATACTGGCACAACTTCCGTTTAAAAAAAAAAAAGTTCTAGGAGTAAGTAACAAAATTCTGTAACACATTTTGATTGGATTTAAGCCCTACTTCATGAGATGGAAACCATACCTGACACTCCTAAGTTGTACCAGAACCTAAGACTAGATTGGTCATAGATCCTAGGGGGAAACTTCTACTATTATTAGGCTAAAGAAACTTCGCACTAAAAATTATTCCTAGTGACATATTTTTAGATAAGAGGATTGTTCAAATTTATTCAAATAAACTTCTTTGTTTAGTGGATGGTAATTAACACAGGAATTTACAAACTGGAAAGTATTCAGAGAGAGCGTTTGAAATACTTAGCACTAAATGGGCAGTTTTTAACAAAGCTCTCCCTTCAGGGCTCTAGGGTTATGCAGAAGTGCTGACCAGGGGCTAGATGTGGTTTATGACTCTAAGGAAACTATGTCTTTCAAAACCACAGAAGAGATACACATATGACCTCACAGAGATAGCGGAAAGCATAAGACCTGCATGGGTATTAGCCAGACAAATCTAAGTACTGAGAAGTGCATGCAAAGTCCCACCAGTAAGGAAGAAGGTATCACCTACTGGACATGACCTACTTGGAATGGAGAATCAGTTGAGTATCACCAGAACAGCATCCACAGTGCTGGACTGGCCCCATCTTGAGCACAGTTGGCCAACACAAACACACTCTAGTTTCAATAGATTAATTTTTTTTTTTTTTTTGGATCACTGTATTTTTGTCATTTGTTGTTTTTGAGTCACAGAGAAAAAGAACATGAATTTGGAAGGGATAGGAAAGAGAGTATCTAGGAGGAATGTCTGGCAGTAGGGAGAATATGAAAAAAATATAAGGTATTTAAAAACATAAATTTAGAAAAAAATTTTTAAAAAAGAATAATGGGCTATAATTCTGAATCCTTCCTTGTTCTCAAATAAGGTGACTGAAAGAGACAATCTGAAACCAAAGATTTTCCTAAGAACTTTTATTTAAGTATGTTATTCTCAAGTTCATAGGTGTGTTTGTTTATAAGTATGTGTGTGTGTGTGTGTGTGTGTGTGTGTGTGTGTGTGTGTATGTGTGTGTACATTAGATTGCAGGTGTACAAGTACACATTTCTTTGTGAATTCAGAGGTCAGATGTTATCATTCAGTCTCCTCTAAGATTGTTTTCCACCTCATTTTTTTGAGGCAGGATATCTCATGGAAACTATAGCTAATCCATTCTGGAAAATTGGCTACCCAATAAACTAGAGGGCTTCCAATGATTCTGCCCACACAGTGCTGAGCATATGGATGTGAACCAACTGCCCTGCACAGTCTTTTTGTGAGTGTTTGGTGTCAAAGTTTATTTCCTTGTGCTTATGCAGCAGGCACCCTACTTACACATCTTCAAAGCCCCTTAAAATTTGTAATTTGTTGCATTCCCTTAACCGGACTAAATTTCAACTATAGTTAATAATTTGCTTTTATCTATCCTTTATGTGTTATGTAGAAGAAATATGTTGTTGTTTAAGCATTGATGACAATATAGAGTATAAAAAGTTACTTTTAAATGTCGCAAAAATGTAATTTCAAGTATTTTTGATAATACTTTCAACCCTCAAAGAAAGGAACTCTTTATTAAAGAGTTTTATTTAAGAGTTTTGGTGCATTCCTGTGATTTTTAAGTGCAGAATCTACAAAACCCTTACTTTATGCTAGATAAATCATGTAGTGTGCAAATCATCCTGTGGATTTCATGAAGCAAAATCCAAAAGAATCTGTTTAGTAGCAGTTTTACAGCAATTTTATAGTATTGCTTTTTCTTCTTTGTGCCTATGCTAACTGCCATTTCTAAGCACTTAATCAGTCTGAGGCTTTATCTGTGATAAGCACTCACATATATTCTGACATTTAAATTTTGTCATTACATGAGGGATAGATGATGATATCCCTATCTTACAAATTAGGACACTGAAGCTGGGACACTTAGAAACTTAGTCCAAGGTGACACAGCTTGCAGGACTGATTTGAATTATTTGAAATGAAGCTGGTTTGATTGCAAAGGCTGTGTCATTAATCACCATGCCACATTTACTTCACCGTATATATCTTGCTGTGTTCAGGCCTTCTTTATCTGTCTCAATTTCCACTGTATTTTTTATGCTTCCTTTAAAATCCTTGACTGTATTTTTCCATAACAGTCTGTACAAAGGGAGAGCATACCTCAAGACATGTACTTTAAAAATAATGCTTTTGATGTTCATTGAGTGGACTGTTCTTTCATGCTCCTGAACATGAAAGTTTTCAGTTTCAGCTTTTAAAAAGTTATGTTTATTTTTAATTTTTTAAATGTATGTGTATGTGCATGTTCCCTCTGAGGCAGGAAGAGGATGCTAGACACCATTGAGCTAGAGGTATAGGCTGTTGTGTACTACCTTACATGTGTTGGGGACCAAACTTGGATTCACTGCAAAAACAGGAAGTGTTCTCTACAGATCCTCCTCTCCAACCCCAGAAACTCTTTAGATTTTAGACTTTCAAAGGAAGTTACTGCTTATTGTGGTTTGCAGTTGCATTATTAAAATGTACCATCTCCTCATGTTAAATACAAATTTAGTTTTGTAAATTTATCTTCCATGTTAGGGGTAATTTCCTAATTGAGTGAGAGTCTTTCATTCTTTCATTACTCATGTACTACTAGTCTGTTTATAAGTCATCCTACATTGTTAAAGACTACAAATATAGTAAGCTATTGTAATTAATATTCATGTTCCTATTAAAACATTATGGAAAATGTGCTTGCTTTTAAAACCATTTGAAGTTTAGATTTTTTGCATTTGGGCTATGCATAAAGAATACCTACTATATATTTCTTAACTCAGTTATTGCAACAGTAATTTAAACTGTTAAATTCTTTTATATTTACTGCCATGTTCTCTGGCATTCTGTGCCCATTAATACAGTGTACAAGATCGTATAATAGGCTCTGACTATGAAAGGATACTTTCCCTATTGATGCGTGATATCACTCTGTATGCTGTGAATGTGTTGCTCTGATTGGTTGATAAATAAAATGCTCTTTGGCCTTTATGTAATGAAGCAGTATGTAATGGCACACAGATAAAGCCACAGAACATGTGGCAGCATATAGATTAAAAGAAATGAGCTGAGTTTAAGTGTAAGAGCTGTCTGTAGTCAGCCTGAGCTAATGGCCACGCAGTTATAAATAATATTAAGCCTCTGTGTGATTATTTCATAAGCCGGCCATGGGACTTCAGGGCAAAGGCAAGAGTGGAGAAACTTCTAGCTACATCCTATTATTGGTGAAATTATTAAGACAACTCCACAGAGTTAATAGGGAGGTTTATTTTGTGGCATAACTTACAAATGAAAGGATAGGTAGATTGTATGGTCTGGCAAAGGTATGGCACAGTCCAGAAGTATTCTCTGGAGAACTCTGCTCTGTCTACCTCCAGCGTCCAGGGTCTGGCTACCAAGAGATCTTTCTCCTTTGGATCCTGGGTCTTCAGCTTCTGCTCTCAGCCCTGCCTTTGGTAGGCGTGACCATTACCAAAGCCTCAGTGGGGGTTGGAACTTCCAGGCCAATGCTGGAATTGCTACCCACTACACCCTATAAATAATAAAGTCACTTAATCATCTTCAGGATTGTGAATTATCACTGAATCTCCTATCAGTCCCTGGATGCCTTAGTAAACTGGAAAAAAAAAAAAAACCCTGTAGAGTAAACACTAAAATGTAATAGTTATTTATAGTGTATATTTATTTCTATTTCCTGAAAAGGAATCTAGAATTGTCATTATTCTTTGTCTGGTTAGTTTAACCTGTATACATGAAGGACATTCAATTTACTCAGTTTAACTGGACTTCCTTTTATAAGTCTTCATTAAGTTTATTCATAAGACATGTCAGGACTAATAACTCATACATTCTAATTTTCATTATTAAATTTTATTTTATGTATATGTGTGTTTTACCTGTGGGAATGGTTGTTCATTATGTGTGTTCTTTGTTCCATTGGAACTAGAGATAGATGATTATGAACCATCATGTGGGTGATAGAAATCTAACCAGGGCTCCTTAGAAAAGCATCCAGTATGGCTCTAAACCTCTAAGTGGTCTCTAATTCCTTAAAACATAGTACATTTTATGGCAATTCTTTCCTGCCAATTTCTATCACCCCTTTCTGGTTGTTTAGTGCATCAGGGGTTTCACCATCCTCAATATGCATTGTAGCAATAAGCTTCAACACCAACACTGTTGTCATAAATTTCATTTAGTTTTTTTTTTTTGTTTGTTTATTTTTATTCCAGTTCCCTAAACACATGATGAAATGGGTGGTGGTAGTCCATGAGTTTGTGAGTACTCACAGCCAGTATAGTTCCCAACCTTGACTTTTCACAATGATTTGTGTTAATCACACTCATTTATTAACACAATACAAAGACTCTATATTGATGCTCTTGTTCAGTTTTCTCTGAAATTTTGAACTATTTATCATCTATAATTAATGATTATTTATTCTTATCAGTATCTTGGTTTTGGTGGATTTCTCATAATGAAAAAAGAAGTAGGAGGAATGTATATTAGGATATTTACTTGTATTGAGAGACTCCAAAATATTGGTCTTGTATTTATGATTGTCATTTAAAAATGAATTGTTTATATGCCCTATTTCATAAGAGAGGACCAGGCAAATATCATGACAGTCTGCCCTAATAATTCAGTTAAGAACTAGACCTTGGTCCCTGTTTTTTTTTTTTTTTTGGAACTAAGCAGGCAATTTCTGAGGAGAAGCCATGAACAAAAGACAATCAATCTCCAATACCCTCAACAGCAAGGATGAGGAGGCCTGGTACATGCCATCCAGACCTGAACCATAAACAGCTCAAGGTGATAACCAAATAAGGCCAAGCCTGAGACTTGTCCAGGCATGCCACAATATGGAAAACTATGCTGACCAGCCTCTAACTATCCCTGGTCAATTAGAACATACTGATATGATTGCCACACTCTTGAGCCAATCATACCTAAAGTGATCTAACTGCCCTAGGAACTCCCCTTCATCTGTGCTTAAAATGAGCCCACATGTCTCTCTCAGGGTCTTTGCCATCTTGCCTTTGTGTGGGATGGCAGGCCCCAGAATGCTGAAATAATAAACATTCTTGCTGATTGCATATATGGATGATTGTCTTTTGTGGGACTGCCTTAAAACCCTAACATTATATTTTGATAACTAAGACAACTCTTTGTCATGTGTATTTGTGTAATATCTTGGAAATTCATTATTAAATGTTCTGTATTTACTAAGGCTCTATATTAAGTCAAAAGTACTTTCTAAAGGTGAAAATCTGTATGGCTTTGATCCAATATTTTAAAGGAATGTGCTTTGATTCAGATATTATTGGAACAAAAATGTATCTTTACTTCCAATGGACACAACACACACAATTGATCTGTTTTACTATGTGGCTCAAGTGAGTGAGAGTGGGCTGACATACTTGACTCACTGTAAGATATTCTTTTCTGATTCTTCTTAAAACTTTTATATAACTTCGCAATGAAGCCAAAATAGAATATCTAACTGCATTGCTTACTTTTCTTTTGGTTTGACCATACACCACAACTAAATAAACAAATAGAAGGAAAGTTGTGTTGGGAATTACAGTCACAGAGGGATGAGGATATTATGGCAGAACAGAGATACTAGGTACTGTGTACTTATCTGGAGTAGAATGCGAAGGCAAATATATATCTTGAATTACCAAAATAAAGCAGAGAAAGTGAACCTTGAATGGCTCAAGGCTTTGAAACCCAAAGCCTGTCCTCACTGATGTATTTCCTCCAGGAAAACCACATTTCTAGACTTTTCCAAATAGTGTTTCAGAATGTGAACCAAATCATGAAATATCAGAGTCTATGGGAAAATTTTTATTAAAATTGACTCCCAACTGAGGAATATATTATTTGCAAAATACAAAGTGATTCAATAGGAATTGTTCATTGTCTGTTTTTTCTTTGTTTATTGCAAGAAGTAGAAAATAACACAAACAACTTTCCATATTAGATTGTATTCAGGTTAGTATAGTTACATTCCTCACATTACTAAACCCATAAAAGTTTCATTGAGGAGGGAACCATAATATTTGTTACTCCACTATTTCAAAGATATTTTAAAAACACATTTAGAGGCAATTGTTACATTTTAATGATTCAATTAAATTAGTATAACATCACTACAATGAACTTGTGTTTATGTCTAAGAGAGAGAGTTGATCAAGGTCCCTCAGACTAAATAATGATGTAGAGGTTGAGAATAGACCTTGACTTGATTCAGTATTCTTGTACCGATAGGACAAAATCGGAGTTCCTTTTGACAATGACAATCCCATTCCACACTCTTAACTGACCTTGGTAGGAGAGATGGGAAGAGACAGTTATAAACACAAGCATTCTAACTCAATAAAAAATAGCTTTTTATAGTACTTATAAAAATAGTCTTTATAAACAGTTTGTTCTGGCTAGTTCTATGTCAGCTTGACACAGCTAGAGTTACTGGAGAAGAGGGGGCCTCAGTTGAGAAAATGCCTCAGTAAGATCAGGCTATAGACAATCCTATAGGGTATTTTCTTTTTTAGTGATTCATATGGTGGGATCAGTCCATTGTGAGTGGTGACACTCCTGGGACGGTGGTCCTGGATTTTGAAAGAAAAAAGGATTCTTATAAGCCAATAAATAACATCCCTCCATGTCCTCTGCAATAGTTCCCCAAGGAATCTACACACATAAATTCTCAACATTATGGTTTCTTGAACAAGATAATAATTGTGACAACAGCAAAGGACATGGCAACTGGTAAAGAGAAAATAACACATGATCTCACCCTAGATAAAGAGCGGAAGGTGTCCAATGGCTACTGGGAGAGGGAGAATCAAGTCTTCTCACTGACAGGTTTTCCAGTCCAGAGTGTAGCCCAGGACACATGCAACTAAGAGCAACACTACAGGAACTGAGAGGTTATCTATGCTGGCATGCATACACATTTGTATTCACATTTCGTAACAATAATCAGACAAGGGCTCATTAATTTATGAGTGAGCGAAATTAGAACACTTGGAGGCTGGATGGGAGTTGGGAGTAATGTAGGTACAATGCTCATGAATAAAGTTATCAAAAATAAAATAACTGTAAAGATAAATGTTCAGAGAATAAGAAAAAGATTTGGAGGAATCCTCTGTACCATTCCTTTGGTATAGGCATCCAGTGGTGATCTAGTCAATAAAATAGAAAGTTGGAGATAATAGTGGGCTCCAGAACGTGTACAAGGTTGGTTTGGGATACTTATCTTGGCCTTTCCAAAAATGTGAAAGGAGGACTTGGGTTATTACACTGTAGTGATGCGACCAAACACTTGTCTAGCATGCAGAATGCCCTGGTAAAATACTACTGACACATACAAAACCATCATTTACAATAAATATAACAAACAGACTCATTATATTTAGAACACATAAATGATTATTAAATGCCAGTGATAAAAGAAGCAGACAACAAAATGTTGTTCAAACATTTTAGTACAAATTTCCCAGAAGACCATAAATGGTCAAAGATTATGTAAAAATATGGCCAAATTTTAATACTTCCTGAGAATGAAAACTAAACTGTAATTGGCCATGCATGTGTATGGGCTAAAGCAAAAAGAATAAAGCAACAGTATCAACTGTTGGCAAAAGATGTGTATATTGGAGCTGTCACTGTTTGTTTATGTGTTGGCAAAACAATAAAAATAGAAAAAGCTATGTTTGAACTAATAAAATAATGAAGACAACTTAATGCATTCCATGCAGCTAGTGAATCACTGGGATGATAGTTGAATAACTATTATCTTCCATATTTGACTAAAATATGCATATATGCATAGCCCCCTCATTACTCAGATAGTAATATTGAGAGCACTATTGTTCATAGTTAGTCAAGCATTTATGTGTGATAAATGTACATCAAAAGTAAATGCATATGGGCATGACAGTTCTGTAGCTTGTTCTGTGTATGGGGCTCCCAGCAGTGAGATCAGGACCTGTCCCTGGTTCTTGAGCTGGCTTTTAGAAACCCCTCTAACCTCCTGGTTGCTTTACCAGACTTGATGCAGGGGGAGGAGCTTGGTTCTGCCTAAACTTGAGGAGTCATGATTTGTTTATGCCCATGGGAGGCTTGTTGTCAATTGTTTTTGCTCTTTTGGGGGCCTGCTACCTAGCTCCACCCAAAAAATCACACACAGAGGCTTGTTTTTAATTACAAATGTCTAGTATTAGTTTGGCTTGTTTCTTGTCAGCTTTTCTTAGTGTTAAATTATCCCATCTAACTTTGCTTACTTCTGTTTATCTTACTTACACTCTTAATCTGGCTGGCTGTGTAGCTGGGTGCCTGGCTCCTAGCGTCTTCTTCTCCTTGTTTTCTAGCTCTTTTTTCTTCTTCTTCCCAAATTTCTCCTATTTAACTCTCTACCTACCAACACTGCCTATCCTTTCTTTTGCCTTGCTATTGGTCATTCAGCTATTTATTAGACCATCAGATGTTTTAGACAAAGTAATACAGCTTTACAGAGTTAAACAAATGCAATGTAAAGGAATGCAACACATCTTTGCATCATTAAACAATGTCCGACAGCAAAAATTAAAACAAAAACAAAAACAAATGTAACACACCTTAAAATAATATTATAAAACAGAGATCTGCCTCTTTCTGAATGGAGACAAAAACAGAGGAGGGGAAGATGTGGAAGAGGGAAAATGGGAAGCAGGGGGAGGAAATAGGAGGAGAGGAGGTAGGGGAAACTATATGCAGTATATAAAATAAATTAACAAAATTAATTAATAAAAAAGTGAATGTATATATTTTACAACAATAATTGATGAGAATATTCATATGGATGTGGTACTCATGTACGAAGTTGTCAAAACAATTCTAATTAAGGTAATTTCCTACACCTCTCCTGTTAAATCACATCTGGTACTTAAATAATTGAAATCTGATAAAATCTATAAGGATTATTCCTTAAATACAATACTGAACATAGTAAACCTGCTATTGAAGCCTTCACTAATATGATGTCATTTGAATAAAATTAGAAAAAGTCAAGTCTTATCCATAAATATGCATTTTCTTCAGGTATTGGATGGAGAATAAAACAAATATAAGTGTCACAAGAATTCTTCAGCATTATGAAAATATTCTATCCTAGTTATATATGATTATTTATACTTGTCAAAACAAATCTAAGCATAACTTTAATTATGTATAGTATCTTATGTACAAATAAAAATTTAAATAATAAAAAACCACAAAACCCAAGTATCTGTATATAATGAAAACAAGTTGAACCAGGAAATGGAGTAATTTATGTACTGAAAATTTCAAGTACTATTGATAAAATAATCTGATTGTGAACTAGAGAAATAAATGCATATAATGTTTTTCTGTCTTTGTGTGAGAAAAAATATTAAATTATGTATGGAATATATCTCGATGAAGAGTGGCCTGGGATTAGCTGACATGTTACGTGAATAAAATGATTTAGTCTATGACAATTAAAAAAAAATCAAATGTTTTGGTAATAACATCTATTTAGATTCTGCCCATCAACTCTATACATCTATACCTATCAATCACCTACTTATGGAAGAAACTGCGAGGCAGAGAAAGGGAGAGAAACAAAGACAAAGGATGAAAGGTAAACAACAAAGGAGCCTTCTGCTCCAGGGCATTGCCTCTGGCAGAAACAGTGGCACAAAGGGAATGTTCCTGGGAAGGGACAGGAGGACTGCCAAAGGCAGAAGGCATCTTCAAAGAGTCAGTAGGCTTCTTCTCAAGAATGCTGGACCAATTTCTTTCCTACTTGATTGTTTTCTGTTTCTTTATAAATTGCCCAAGAACCTCAATCCTGACAACCTGATAAGATGCTTCAAAGGCTAGCTGGCACATGACAGCCCATTCTTCATTTTATCACCTGTAGCAGTGTTAACTCTGGAAACTTCATTTCGGTTTTGGACACTCTCTCCCTTCCCGGGGACCAGGCAGGACTATGCACCACTCTAACCACTCTTAATCACTTCCTTCAAAGCAGTTTTTTTTTTTTTTTTTTTTTTTTTTACTCCCTTTGCCCTTTTAAAATCATCAGATAAATTATTAACTGTTAATGTGCTCAAATCTGACATCTTAAATCCTGGCTCTGGAACAGCGGTATAGAAATGTTATACAACTGAAAAATGATTTTACAATTTTGCAATTTTGCACACCTTCCTCAAAACATCATATGAATTTTAAAAGATGGTTTTCAAATCCCATACTTGATGTCAACCACAGCCCACTTTGTGAAAGGAGAAGTGTGTGTGTGTGTGTGTGTGTGTGTGTGTGTGTTTCTTTGCCTTTACTGCTACTCAGCCAAAACTGATAATATGTTTACTGAGAACACAGTGTGAAAATATATTCTATAGCAGTGGAATAAGTAAAACCTTCATTTGCTACCAGAAGTGTTTATAAAGCTATTTGCTCTCAGTATCCTCTTTGCCATGCTTCCTTCTGTTGTTTTGGAAGATACATCTCTGTTTACCATGTAACTTTTTTAACTATCTGTGTGTTACATTGGGAGATATACCTGTTATCCATGTTACTATCTGTGTGCTATTTTGAATATTGGTCTCAAAGATCCCACTTTTCCCTTTGTATGTCATGGAACTTTCCATTAGCCTATCATAATTTAAAATCTACCATCCCATAAAATAAATTAAATGTGTACTCTGACATCATCTCTTTTACCCAAAGTTTTTTGCACTGGCACTGAATGTCCGTGGCCTGTAGGGGTCAATTTCTAGTCCTTTAATGCCTTCCCTGGCCTCAGCATGGTCATTTATTTCAGTGTGCTAACATCCACAGCTTTCACAGATTTGACACTGGTGGATATTGCTTGGTTTTGCTCTTTAACAACCTCAGTTTAATACCACTTCTGGCTGCTAGGCTGTCTTGAATTCCTCTTTGTCTTTCATTAATTTTTTTTCTTACTTTATTTGGTAATTTCATATAGGGATGTAAATCATTCTGATTAAATCTATGCCGAGACTACCATCCACCTCCACTTGGTTTCCTCTCACAATTTTTCTTTACTTCATTGTTATTTCTTTATTCCTCCTCCCCTCCTCAATTTCTTTCTTTTGCTTCCCCACACTGAATACAATTAGTGCTGCCTTTGTGCACATGGATGTAACTCAACATCTCCTGAAACCCAGGGAGAAAACTTTTAACTAATGCTGCATCTGGACAGTTGTAAGTCTCTGTATTAAATCCTGTTGGATGCACAAAGATGCTTCACTAGGAAGAAGTAAGACTTGTAGTAGTCTGTGCATGGAAATAAGTATTTAGAAACCACTTTGGTACTGTGCATCCATAGCAAACAGTGTTTATAGGAGGGCCTGCTTTGTTTATAGGATAGAAGCAAGCTACTTTTGTTGCTATTGTAAGGATATATATATGTACATACATAAATAATATTCTCATTTTCAGAAATGTTTTACTTTTATTTAAATTTTTCAAATAACAAGTATTTTTAAAGTATTCCAGGAATCTACTCTGGGACTTCTAACTTTTGATACATCTTCTTCTGTCATATTAAAGACAATCAGAGACTTTTCTAATAATGAAAATACTGAGTATATAAAACCAGATCAAATTCTTCCCCCAAATTCCACACCAAGTGTATTCATTGAGTTCTTAAGATTCTGTTTGAGTACCAGCAAGATCAATAAATATGACAAGTCTCCGAGAATGGTCTCCATCCTGACTTCTCTTTCTAGCCTTTTTATTTCAGCAAATTGCTTTGTGACTTGTTAAACCATACAAGTCATCAAATAGTCTCAAGCCCAATGTCAAGGATGTAGACAAAATATGTGTAAAATTAAAACACAATTATGATAAATTAAAAAAGGAGAAAAAATTGTCAATATATCTAACACTGTAAATAATATATACACAGTTCCTCAGGAATGTGAGATTAAAAGAAACACTGTATAATAATCATAACAAAGAATAGCTCTACAACACTTAAATGCATAGTCATCCATCATTATTTACAGTACTTATAAATGCATATCACATAATGTGTCCAAGTTCAACAGCTAATCAAATGCAATTCATGTTAGAATTTGTCATGATATTTGAAAACAAATCTCTACATGTGTAGAATTTATCTTCATCTCAAAACAAAAGCAGTATCAACAGCTTTATGATTTGTCTCCTCTGTCACTCTTCTTTCTCATCTAGCTATTGTCTACTTGAAGTAGACTAATTGTGTCTTTCACAAAAGCTTTGTGGAAGTGAAATTCACAATGGCACAGGATTCTTTTGATTTTATTTTAAAAAAAACCCTGCTTTGTATTGGAGGACCTAATTATAATAGGAAATTAATAAATATTAACTAAGAAATACCTTGACAAGGAGTGTCTGTACAACGGCCATTGCGTGCAACACTGACAGCGATTCCATTTCTGTTCTATTTTCTCAGCAAGCAGAGATCTGTCTCTGTGTACTAATATGCCATCATTTTTTCAGATCCACACACACTTTGTTTACTCTTGCAGGATAGACATAAATCAAATGATGAAGATGATAAAAAACAGCAAAAGAAATGTTTTCATAGAAGACAAGAAAGCTTAGGAGCAAACAATCAAAATATTTTTGATCCCTCTTATTTCTTTCAATCTCAATGCCAAAGAAATAGAAAAATATTTACTTGTTACAATGCTGATGTGCTTTTATTTCTCTCCAATATAATTTAGTGATAATTTACAAGAAATGTGGATTTCCTCTAAGTGTCCCAATCATTTACAACATATCATTGCAATTTTTTAAATTATGGATTCAATTAATGACATGATTATTTGGTATTCTATATCACGTGGCAAATACAAGTATAAGAATACAAAAGTTTATTCTTATGAATTATTTCTGTTTTCAAAGTAAAATAGGTCTATCTCTCACTCTAACTGCCCCTCAAACAAGGCCTATTACTTAATTTTCTGACTGATGTGAGTATTACAAAGGAAACAGGTATTGAATAAAAACATCAATAATCCTCTAAGAAGCACTGACATTCATTAGTGTTATATTAAAGTAGGAAATCAAAGCGCTTCTCCTTGAAATAGTTTAACCAGGAATGAGGGTAAGTTTGACTTCTCCACTGCTCTCTATACCACCCACTGGTATGTGTGTAAGGTTTCCAGCTTTTCTGTGACCTCTACGTTGAATGTATCAGAACCTGGGCCTCCCTGAATGCACTCTTCTTGATCTGTCCCCAGCAAAGTACCACGTTTTCTTTCTTACTGAACAGCATTGAAAGTATACACGGGGGAAGGAATGAGTGACATACACAGAAATATTTCACATAGATTTACAAGAGAATAAGTCACTCACTTCAACTGACACCAACTGATCTAAAAAACAAACAAACAAACAAACAAAAATCCACAACAGCAACCAGATAAAACACATGCTGACTTGAACACTTACAGTGGATGTTTTTATTTAAGTTCACCATTGACCTGGTATTTGTTTTCATGATTACCATAAAACACATGCATTTTTATCTAGGTCTGGGATATGAAAGAGTTCCTCACTTAAATTGAAAGCTATGTGTTAACAGGTTGTAAAAGCCTATTATTGACAAAATCCAAAGCAAGTAATGTCAGTGTAGTTAGAGTTTTCCTGCCTGGCCCACAGACAGGACAAATCTCTCTCACCCACCAGGCCCATAGACGCCCAGAACCAACCAAGTAAACACACAGAAACTTACATTGTTTACAAACTGTATGGCTGTGGCAGGCTTCTTGTTATCTACTTCTTCTATCTCAAATTAACCAATTTCTATTAATCTATACTTTGCCACGTGGCTCGTGGCTTACCAGTACCTTACATCCTCCTTGTCATGGCGGCTGCCTGGCAGTATCTTTCCACCCAGCCTTTACTTCCCAGAATTCTCTTCTCTCTTGTCCTGCCTATACTTCGTGCCTGGCCACTGGCCAAATAGCATTTTATTTATACAGAGTGATATCCACAGCATGTCAGTTGTTACATTTTTCTTTAAAAAAGGAATTCATTAGGTGATAAGAGATCTCCATTCAGGGCTCTGTCTCCTTCATTATTCAGTGATTTAATTTATATCAAATTTATCTAACACCACCACTAGTCCCTTACTCTATATCTTATGTCTGTGGTTATATGGATTATAGCATACTAATGTAAGACTTAACAGTCAACAACTGGGTACCATTTCTGGGTCGGTGTTACCTCACTTAGGATGATTTCTTTTTCTAGCTTCGTAGATTTACCTGCAAATTTCAGTTTTTAACAACTATGCAAATATTTAATGTATGAACCACATTATAAATTATAAATTTATAAAATAAATATTTAAATTATAACTGTACCGTATTTTTGACCTATTCATTCACTGATGGACATCAATTTCTGGCTATTTTGAATAGAACAGCAATGAACCTGGCTAAGTAAGTTTATCTGTAGAAGGATGTAGAATTCTTTTTGTATTTGCCTAAGAATGCCAAATGTGTATATTGAGGTAGATCTATTCACATCATCTTAAGTAACTGATACACTGTTAACACACACACACACACACACACACACACACACACACACACACACACACACAGGGTTTCTCTGCATAGATTTGGTCCCTGTCCTCAATCTCATTCTATAGACCAGGCTGGACTTGAGCTCACAGAGATCTGCCTGGCTCTGCTTCCCAAGTGCTGGGATTAAAGTGCTACCACCTCCCGGTTTAACCTATGTTTTTAATTGTTGCTAAAGTCAGAAGAGTGTATTTTAAAATTGACTTTGAGACATTGAGGAAACTTACGTCATCTGCCTCTATTTCATATAATTTAAGTAAATATAAAAATTATATTTTTCCTATAGCTATTATAACTGTATTTTATTACTAGACATACATCCAAAAATGTTCTTACTATATGTACTCAGTAATACAATAATAATGAAAAATTTTTCTTAGCAGTGTTTGAGATCCTGTATTAAATTTAAATTTTAGTTACCTGAAGGAGATTTGAAATTTATAACTAATCTAGCATAGAACCTTTATAATCAATGAAAAGTAGATAGAACCATGAAATATTAAAACACTAAAGATTTTTTATTCACATTCCATATTGGGATGGAGGAATTATTGCTCTTTCCTAATGTTATTGGAGTTTATGGTATGCTTTCACTGGAAGGTGTTTTTGATATAATACCACTGAACAGATTTAAGTACATTTTGAACCCTATAAAGATTATTATTATGTATACTCTGGAATTGGATTCCTCATAAATTTGATGGTTGCATAGAGAATACCTTTTCACATGTGAAAAAATTCCTACATTTATTCATGTCATATGGCATATAATGAATATTTTATTACCACCAAATTAGCCTAGGAAGTATATGGTATGTGGATTACAGTAGCGAGTACAAAATCATTATAGTGTTCTATGTTTTGTTTTTTATCTCATCACTCTAAGAAACATAGATTGCAAAAGAAAATTTAAAAGCTATATTTTTTTCAGTATCTAAAAATTGTGTGATTTTTTTTTTTTTCATTTTGTGAAGAATTTTCTCTAAGTTTCTCTGCCATTATGGCAAAACTCTAAGTTGTTAGCTGGACTGTTTGTAAGTTTGACGTAATTATATACTAAATTCAATCATATCTATTTCTCTAAGTCAAAAGAATCATTAGAAAATGATTGTAATTCTGCCATAAGTAATGAGATGATGCCCATTTGATTAATTCCTCAAAAGGCATAAATGATAGTTCCCTAACTCAGAAATCTGACAGTGGTAATCCTTACCAATATGTTTTTATTATTGCTGTGAACAATTATTCTAAATTCCAAAACAACAGTTACTTATGATATATAATTCTGCAGATTACAGGTCCAATCCTGGTTTATTTTAATTGTGATAGATGACCATTTCATCATTTTTAGTCATTGGGTGACTTTTGGTGATGTCTGGGAAGGTTTTGTTGCAGCCAAAGAATCCATATGCTTCCACACAAGTTCATTTATTACTCTTAGCCATGACAGCAATAAAAAAGACTTTATGTTTCTCCCTGAATTAATGAATTAATTAATTAAACAAAGAATATATGTTCTATACTTAAGCTAAAGGTAATAAAAAACACAAACACAATAGGATAATTGTAGCTGAAAGTTTTCCTGTGTCCCACCTGGTCCACAGCAGCTCAGATCCAAGTAAACACACAGAAGCTTATATTATTTAAAACTGCTCAACCACTAGCTCAGGCTTACTGAGACTAGTTCTTACACATAAACTCAGCCCATTTTTGTCAATGTATATGTTGCCACATGTTCTATGGCTTTACCTGTGTGCCATTACATGCTGTTTCCTGGACGGTGGACTGGCATCTCCTCACTCAGCCTTCTCCTTCCCAGAATTCTCCTTGTTTGCTTATCCTGCCTATACTTCCTGCCTGGCTACTGGTCAATCAGTATTTTAGTTACCAACTAATCAGAGAAACATAATTTACAGTATACAGAGTGACATCACCCATCAAATAATCTTGGAAAATATCTATATGCAATATCTATAAAGAGTTTTGTGGAGATCACGGTAGTAAAATCCTAGGGAACTTAGGTAGATTTTTTTTGGTTTGCTTTGGTATGTTATATTTCCTGTTGTGTATTATAGAAAAGTAACATCTTTCTAGTTAGCAGATAGAGAAGTCTTGTGTAGGGCAATAAGCAAACAAGTGAATATATTAAGTATAACAAATTTTCCTAAGACATTTGATGACTCCCATCAGATTTCTATAAGTTAATATTTTACTCCATAGCACAGACTCATCCTGAAGTATCTTGGACATTTGGATGAATACAGCATTATTTCACTCAAATTATGATGAGATAATTACCTGAGCTATTAAATTTTGGTAGCAATCATACAAAAGATTATAAATATAAATATTTTTGAAAATTCATACTTTCATACTTTCACTATCAATAAATTTAATATGTCCAATCGTCAGGCATGTGTTTACATAGTTTCTTTTATTTTCTTTGCCATTAAAGCATAAGGAGTATACTGTTTCTTGGAAATTATTGTAATGATGCCATCATGTGCAAATATTCAAAATATTTCGTCTTCTTTTTGATTATTTGTTTTTGTGTGAACCTTTTATTCTAACACATTAACCTATTAATTGAGAAAATTCATTTTCTGAAATTTGGATTAAAAAAAAACAGTGATGCAAACTATCTTCTCATTGTAACATTATGACTTAATAGAACTTAAACCAGGGCTGTCAGATAACTACTATTTGCCTAAATCAAATATTGAAAACACAGGTAGCTACAATTCAGTTAAATCTACTCAGAAAATGTGAAAAAATAGACTGGTCCATGTTTAAGAAAAATTGGAAAAAATAGGTATTTATAGCTAAAAATGGCTGATCAGAAAGGAAACTGAGAATAATCATCACCATCATAGACAGCTGTGGTGGGATCTTGAAGGGAGATATGAATTCTCCAGTTCTGAATATTAGGTGAGTTTATTTAGGAAGGGTGGTCATCAATGGCATCATGACCTGAGACACAAGGCATAGAGCCTTCAATCCCTTTCAACTCCTGAATATTGGAGAGTTTTATCATCACACTATAGAGAGTATGATTTAGACCTGAATTGAAAGAGAAGACCTTCAATGCCTTAGCAATAATTCAAAATTTTTGCACTTTTATGTTCCCTATGGATGGATGGATGAAAGCAATTGAATGGCATTTATTCTAATCTGCAAGCTGTTACCATGACACAAGAAGTGACTAGGTTAATGCAAAGTTATAGTTAATGCTTATCTTGGGTCTGGTTCTCAGTGGCATAAGGCTTTCTCAGAGCTCTAAGAGAGAATTAAAGAACTCAACTTTTTGTAAGACTTTCAAGTTCACAAAACATGTTGCTTTGAGCTGCAGTAGTGTTGACCTGCTTCCTGGGAGAAGGAAAGGCAGCTTGAGGTTATAAAATGGAGAATAGAATTTATTTTTATTTAACTTAGGAATTTAAAGCATAACCTAAAATATTTTATTTCTAACAAATAATTTTATGAAAAAGTTCACTCAGTTATAATTTACTTCTCTACTTGAAATCTTACATTTTAATTAGTTTCACATAACTTTTTTGTATATATTCACAAGTGATGCTTGCTTAGCTTAGATATTGCTAGAAACTAATGTATATTTACAAATATAAGAACATATTATATGTTTGTTTGGGATAGATATATCCATCCTTATATAGAGGTCAGGGATAATTCTTTTGTGTCCTCTTCTGTCTATTTCTACCTTAATATTTAAGGTCAGGTCTTTCATTGAACCTGGAACTTATGGGTTAGCTGGACTTGGGTTGGTAAAATCCAGGTATCCCAGTGTGCATACTTTTCAGTGGGCTTAATGACACGTGCCTCTGTGTGGTTGATAAATTGTGCACCTCAATAAACATATCTGGGTGTCAGAGCACTGAACAGCCACTACATTAAACATAGATTTAGGTGTAGTAGCACATGCCTTTAATCCTAGCATTCCAGAGGCAGAGATCCAGAGAGTTCAAAGCCACACTAGAAACAGCCAGGCTTTGTGACACACACACCTTTAATCCCAGGAAGCAATGGCAGGAAGCAGAAAGGTATGTAAGGCATGACGACTATGAACTAGAGGCCTTTTGCTGTGGGATGTTCAAGTATGTCAAATGTGTTGCTCTGATTGGTTAAAATAAATAAAGTGCTGATTGGCCAGTAGCCAGGCAGGGTAGGCAGGACAAGGAGGAGGAGAATTGTGGGAAGTGGAAGGCTGGGGGGAGAGAGATACTGCCAGCCGCTGCCATGACAAGAAAGATGTAAGGTACTGATAAGCCACGAGCCACACGACAAAGTATAGATTAATAGAAATGGGTTAATTTAAAATAGAAGAAGTAGATAACAAGAATCTTCCCATGGCCATACAGTTTATAAGTAATATAAGTATCTGGGTTATTATTTTATAAGTGGGTTGTGGGACCTCAGGGGCTTGGTTACACCTGGAGAGAATATCTCCAACTACAAATGGCCCCCAACATGAGGCTTGAACCCATGGCCCTGAGATTAAGAGTCTTATGCTCTACCAACTGAGCTAGCCAGGCTGCAGCGGTGAGAGAGATACTGCCAGCTGCCACCATGACAAGAAAGAAGTAAGGTACTGGTAAGCCATGAGCCACATGACAAAGTATAGATTAATAGAAATGGGCTAAATATAAGAGTAAGAGCTAGACGATGGTAGGCTTGAGCTAATAGCCAAGCAGTTTAAATAACATAACTGTCCATGTGATTATTTTATAAGTGGGTTGTGGGACCACAGGCTTAGTGGCACCTGTAGAGAAGCTCTCCAGCTACAGTCTTTTTAAGCTTTTAGGCTTTCAGCAGCAGTTCAGCTGAGATCCATTTGGATGAGGGCTCAGAGGCTTCCAGTGTGAGGAAACAGGATCAGCTGAGGAATTGGCAAGGTGAGGTTGGATGTGGCTTATTCTGTTTGTTTGATCTTTTGGCATTCATGCCAATACCTGGCTCTGGATTTATTCTTTATTATTATTATTATTATTATTATTATTATTATTATATTTGTGTTTTAATTTTACACATCAGCCATGGGTTCTCCTGTCCTCCCCCTCCCCCTTCCCCCCATCCTTCCCATCCATTCCCATCTCCTCCAGGGCCAAGACTCACCTGGAGATTCATTTAAACCTGGTGAATTTAGTACAGGCAGGTCAAGTCCCCTCCTTACAGGCTGTGCAAAGTGTCCCTGTGTAAGCCCAAGGTTCCAAACAGCCAGCTCATTCATTAAGGACAGGTCCCTGTCCCACAGCCTGGATGCCTCCCAAACAGTTCAAACTATTCAATTATCTCACTTATCCAGAGGGCCTGATCCAGCGGGGGGCCACACAGCCTTTTCTTCATAATTCATGTGCTTCCATTTGTTTGGCTATTTGTCCCTGTGCCTCTCCAATCTTGGTCTCAACAATTCATGCTCTTACAGTCCCTCCTCTTTCTCGACAATTGGACACCTGCAGCTCCACCTGGAGCCTGGCTGAGGATCTCTGCATCCACTTCCATCAGTTATTGGATGAGAGTTCCAGCACAACTGTTAGGGTGTTTGGCTGTCTGACCACCAGCCTAGGTCTCATAAGGCTTTCTCTCGACCATTGCCAGCAGTCTATAGAGGATGTATCATTGTGGATTTCTGGGGACCTCGCCAGCACTCTACCTATTCCTGTTCTCATGTGGTCTTCATTTATCATGGTCTGTTATTCCTTGTTCTCCCTTTCTGTTCTTGATCCAGCTGGGATCTCCTGCTTTTCTTAGCTCTCTTTCCCTCAAACCTTGCCCTTCATTACTCCCACTGTCATCCAGGTTGTTCATGTAGATCTCATCCATTTCTCTGTCATTGGGTGATCTCTGTGTCTTTTCTAGGGCCCTGTTTTCTGGTCCTTAATATCCCTTAATATCAATGAATTTAATTCACCTATAAAAAGACACAGACTAACAGAATGGATACAAAAACAGGACCCATCTTTCTGCTGCATACAAGAAACACACCTCAAATTCAAAGACAGACACCTCCTAAAAATAAAAGGCTGGGAAAAGACTTTCCAATCAAATGGTCTTAAGAAGCAAGCTGGTGTAGCCATCCTAATATCGAGCAAAATAGACTTCAAACTAAAATCAATCAGAAGAGATGATGAAGGACATTACATACTCATCACAGGAAAGATCCACCAAGATGAAGTCTCAATCCCGAACATTCATGCCCCAAACACAAGGGCACCCACATATGTAAAAGAAACATTACTAAAGCTTAAATCACATATAAAACCCCACACATTAATAGTGGGAGACTTCAACACCCCACTTTCACCTCTGGACAGATCGGCCAAAGTGAAACTTAACAGAGACATAATGGTCTTAACTGATGTTATGGCTCAAATGGACTTAATTAATATCTACAGAACAAAAAAGAATATACCTTCTTCTCAGCACTCCATGGAACCTTCTCTAAAATCGACTACATACTTGGCCACAAAGCAAATCTCAACAGATACAAAACAATTGGAATAACCTCCTGTGTTCTATCGGATTTATTCTTATTAACCAGACCTTTTAAGGTTCATGCTGTACCTCTTCAACTTTATCTTTCTTTAACATAGATGTAGATGTTAGAATCTAAATTCATGCTTTCGCTTTTTCCATAGCAAATAATTCATGATTGACGTATCTCCCTCGTTCCTGTGTTTATTTCCTTTATAGTTCTAGAACATCAATAAGTGTCCTAGTAGGCCATAAATTTAATTTTTAATTTCTTTCAACTTTACATGTTACTGTCACAATCAGTTTCATAGGCCACTTTGAAGTAACTAGGTTTATATAAAGTCATGTTGGTGACTTCCCACATTTTCATGCCCATATAAAACATAGTACTGCAGAATAATCTCTTTGTATCTACTCACTTTCATCTATCTTTCTGCATATATTCTTTCTTTCTATCTATCTCTATTCAGTCATTCATCAAGAAATGCTTATGTGAACATATAACTATGAAAGCATCTGTCCCTAACACCTTCTACTAAATCGTGACCATTGAGGTATCCTGAATTTCAACATGTAAGATCCAGGACTCTGAGAGGATGCATTCCTTGGCTTCATTCTATACTTTGTGATAGCACATTCTGGAAACATAGCTAAACTAGTACCTTTAGTTTGTTCAAGTTCTAGGCTATGGTAAAGTTAGGATATTCATGCAAAGCTTTTTCTTTCTTATGAAGTACTTTGAAATTTGACCATTGTTAGGGGCAGACACAGAACTCATGAGCTTTAGCTTGCCCTAGGGATTTCTAGCTTCTGTCTCTCTCTCAGGCTGTGATTAAGGTCAGCAGGGATGCCTACACAGCTTCTTCATGGATGGTTATGATACAAATTGCAGTCCTCATGTTTGTGCAGTAAGTGCTTTAACTTCAAAGCAATCTCCCCAGCCAGGATACACATCTTCTAGAGCAGCTGTTCTCAATCTGTGGGCCACAACTCCTTTAAGGTCCCATGTTAGATGTGCTGCATGTCAGATATTTATAGTAAGATTCATAACAGTAGCAAAATTACAGTTATGAAGTATTAATAAAATAATTTTCTGGCTGGGAATCACCATAACATGAGGAACTGTTCCAGAATTATGAATACTGAGAACCACTGTTCTATGTCTATGCTGTTAATATTAATGAATGTGACTAGTACTGTTATTTTGTTCTTATTGTTATTCTTTTATTATAAATAGAAAGTTGCTGCTTATTAACTCTTGAAAAAATTGATAAAATCTTATATGAGAGTTATTGATTCAATTGTGTATCACTTTTTTGATGGATAGATTAATATATTAATATAAAAAATACTAAAGCAGGTAACATCACTTTACTGATAATTGGAACTCAAACGAGTTTAGTCTTCCAATATTCTATACATTCCATCATACATGTATACATGATTACAACCTCCCTAGTACTTTGGTAGTTGGATGATCACCTATGACAACAAAAGGTTTCAGAGTGCACACAGGTCTTTAAGAGGTAAGGAGCAGCGACTCATTCATATTTCCTCAGTCTTCCACTGTTAGTTTTAAGAGCCAATCCATTTCCTCCTCTTCATGTGCTTACCTCAAATCACTCAAGCAATATTACTATTCTTTGAAGTACAATATAAAATAAAATAAAACAACATTAAATTCCTCATTCAGAAAGAGGAAAATACTTCACTTAAATTTCAAGTGAACTATCTTGCTGATTATTTTCCATAACTGACTAGTTATCAAATTCAAATTGCATTCATGTACAGTCTATTTTGGTGAGAGCCAAGATTTAGACAATTTTTCCTATAAAATATGAAACTAAACTATGAAACTACAATTCATGAGAAATTATCTCATAGAATTCCAGAAAAATCACAATTTCTTCCATGAAATATATTTTAAGTGATTTTGTTGTTGCTATTATTAATATGATTTCTATGTCTGCTTAAATTTACACGTATAAAATATAAAATATACTTCAGAGACTATTGGTGAAATTATTAAGGCCACTCCATGTAGTTAAAAGGGAGGTTTATTTTGTGGGGTAACTTACAAATGAAGGGGTTGGTTGCAGGGTCTGGCAAAGGTATGGCATAGTCCGGCGGTGTTCTCTGGAGAACTCTGCTTGGTCTACCTCCTGCGTCCAGCGTCCCAGAACCAAGATAGAGACCTCCTCTCAATCCAGGGTCTTCTGCTTCCTCCTCTGCCCCGCCTTGTGGGCGTGACCATTACCGAAGCCTCAGTGGGGGTTGGAACTTCCAGGCCAATGCTGGGATGGCTACCCACTACGAGAGACATACCAGAATATGTCATGTTTTTGTTCCTTGATATGTATATTTTTTAATATTAAATACTATTTTTATAAATACATCATTACATTCTTAATATCTAAATTTTCTTAAATATCTAAATATCTTAAACACATTCTTCCCAGGATGTGAGTATCCAGCTGTGCCAGTGATTAGTTGGTCACTCCCATAATTTCTGTGCAGTCTTTACCTCAAAACATCCTTCGTGCAGAACAAGTTGTAGGTCAAGGGGGGTTTGGGGGCTGGGTTGGTGTCCCAGTCTCTACCACTGGAGGCCTTGCCTAGTTACAAGAGATGGCCTGTTCAGGCTTCATAGCCCTCATTGATAGCAGTCTAAGTTAGGCCCACATTCATAGGTTCCTGGGAGTTTCCATTGCTCTAGGTTTCTAGCTCATTCCAGAGCTGCTTCCATTTGTCTCTCCCTGTAATCCCTTCATCTTCACTCCATCAGTTCCTTCTCGTTCCCATCTGCATTCTCCATAAAAATTTACCTTCCCCCATCCACTGGCAATGTCTGTCCTATTTACTCTTGATAGTGAGATTCATGCTTTACCCTCCATGAGTCCTCCTAGTTATTTAGTTTCTGTGGGTCTGTGTGTTGTACCAAGGTTCTTCTTTACTTTACAATTAATAATCACTCATGAGTGAGTATAAACCATCCATTTTCCTACAAATTTAAAAAAATAATTTTATTTAAATAGCTGAGTAATACTTTATTGTGTGAGTGTACCACATTTTCTTTATCCATTCTTAAGTTGATGGACATCTAGCCTTTTTCTAGTTTCTAACTATTAAGAACAATGCTGCTGTGAACATAGTTGAACAAGTGTCTTTGTGGTATTGTGGAGCATCCTTTGGGTAAATGCTCAAGAGTGATATAATTAGGTCTTGAGGTAGAGTCCCAATTTTCTGAGAATCTGCCATATTTTTTTCCAAAGTGGCTGTACAAGTTTTCTCTCCCAAAAGCAATGAAGGAGTGTTCCTCTTGTTACACATTCTTGCCAGCATGAGCTGTCACTAATGTTCTTTATCTTAGCAATTCTGACAGGTGTAAGATGGAATTTCAAAGTAGTTTTGATTTGCATTTTCCTAATGGATAATCTTGTTGAACATTTCTTTGTTTCTTGGCTATTTGAGATTTCTCTGTTGAGAATTCTCTGTTTAGACCTGTACTCCTTTCTTAATTGAATATTTGATTTTTGATGTCTAATTTATAGAGTTTTTATTTGTTTTTTTTTTACTTTTGGATATTATCCCTGTAAGAGAGGAGAAATTGATGAAATTCTTTTCTCATTTTATGGGCTGGCAGGACCCAGAAGTGGGATACCCCAGCAACCTAGGATAGAACTAAATACAAATGGTAAAAAAAAATCAATGAAATGATATCTAATGATATTCTCCTATACTCATAGTTTGGTGCCTAGCCCAACTGTCACCTGAGAGGCTTCACTCAGCAACTGATGGAAATACATGTAGAGACACACAGCTAAACACAAGCAGAGCTCTGGAAATCCTGCAGAAGATTGGGTGTAAGGACATGGGGTCCATTGGTGTCACAGGCACCACAAGAAAATCTAGAGAATTAACTAACCTTGGGTCATAGGAGCTCATAGAGATTGAACCAGCAACCAGGGTGCCAGCATGTGACTGACCTAGGCCCTCGCCATATATGTTACAGCTGTGTAACTTGGTCTTCATGTGAGACTCCTCATAAGTGATATCACTCTGCATGATGTAAATATGTTGCTCTGATTGGTTGATAAATAAAATGCTGACTGGCCAGTAGCTAGGCAGGAAGTATAGGCAGGATAAAGAGACAAGGAGAATGCTGGGAAGAGGAAGGACAGAGTCAGGAGATTCCAGTGATCCACCCAAGGAGCAACATGTAATGGGATGCAGGTAAAGCCACAGATTATGTGACAATACATAGATGAATAGTTATGGGCTCATTTAAGATATAGAGCTAGCTAACAAAAGCTTGAGTGTTGTAGGATGTTCTGTATGCTTTAATTATGTTGCTCTGGTTGGTTAATAAATAAAGTGCTGATGGCCAGTATCCAGGCAGGAAGTATAGGTGGGTAAAGAGAGAAGAGAAGGCAGGGAAGTGGAAAGCTGAGTGAGGAGAGGCTGTCAGCCACCGCCATGAAAAGTGAGGTATAAAGTACCAGTAAGCCATGAGCCATGTGGCAACTTATGGATTAATAGAAATGAGTTAATTTAAGATATAAGAACTAGATAACAAGAAGCCTGAGCCATTAGGCCAAACAGTTTAAATAATATAAGCATCTGTGTATTTATTAGAGTTTGAGTGGCTCCTGGTCCAGGTGGGACTGGAGATAACTCTAGCAACACTTGGGCCATGGCCATGCAGTTATAATTAATATAACTCTCTGTGTGTTTACTTGGTAGACATGAGTGGGAGAGATTTGTCCCCACAGCCCACAGGCCAGGACACAGGCAATCTTCGAACTATAAACTAGCAGTGAGAACAGGGAATTTCTCTGACTCGGTTGCCTGATTTTGGGACTCATCCCTCCTACCAGATTTACTCATCCAACCTAAATAGAAAAGGAGATGCCTTGTTTCATTTCCACCTCATATGCCATGGCTGGCTGAGGTGCATGTGATGACCACATATATCTGAAGAGAAACAGTGGAGGAGGAGTGGATGGCAGTGAGAGAGGGAGCTAACTGGAAAGAAAGGAGGGAGGGGAAACTTTGATTGGGACAAAAAATACATTCTTAAATATCTAAAAAATTAATACTTGTAAAAATACAACATGATCTATTTAAGATGAACAAGATAGGATATAGACTTCATTGCAAATAAATAAAATCAAAATAAATAAATCTAGATCATTTAAAATTTTGATTCTCATTTTATATCTTTAGGGATTTTGTTGTCAATGATAATATAGATATTAAAATTTTCCATATGGAAAATCTTCTGTAATTCCAAAGACTGTGAGTTATTGTATGTTGATAGATCTGAAATATACACTATCTTTAGACTAACTTCTTTCCCCCCTCTATTGAAGTATTTCAGAAGATTAAATGACTTTTACCTGATATTCCTACCCAATGTCAATAGCTAATAGTTCTTATATAACTCAAGTATCCTCTTTTCCTACATTGCTCTTCTCAATAATATATTGAATTTTTTTTTAAATGGCAGCGATTAAAACAAAGGAGAACTATCTATGGTCTCTACTTAGATAAAGAGTCACTGGAAAAAACACTTTTTTAAATAATTTTTATAATTTCAAGATGCCTATAATCTTAATTCTTTGATGTTATAGCTAAAATATCATGTGCCAATAATATTTTCCTTTTAATAATCTAAAACATCAATTCAAAGCTATAAAGCTATGGCAGGACAATTCACCAAAAATTTTAATTTTAAGACAAAATATTTTTTTTTTTTTGGTTTGTCGAGACAGGGTTTCCCTGTGTAGCTTTGCACCTTTCCTGGATCTCACTCTGTAGACCAGGCTGGCCTCGAACTCTCAGAGATCTGCCTGGCTCTGCCTCCCAAGTGCTGGGATTAAAGGCGTGTGCCATTACCGCCTGGCTAATTTTAAGACAAAATATTAATACAGCTTTCAAATAATGGAGTTACTACAAAGAAATCTTTTAAAATATGGAACTATATATTATACATCTAAATAAGAATATATGAATTTTATTTTGAATTTATGTATAGATTAACCAGTTTTGTAAATTTATGTTAATCTTGTTCCTTTATAATAAATAAAGTTCTACTATAAATATGTACCCAATTTTTATTTTCATTTATATTCACTGTTGATGGAAATCTAAGGCTGGGTGGCAAGGTTATAAAGAGGTGTGGACAGAGTGGGAGGGGGTAACATTCAGTGGGGAAGACCAACAAAACAAATTCAGATGGCCATTTGGTTAGAATTTGGGGGGAATTTTTGTGTGTTTAATTTTAATTATCATGTATGGTTTTTAGAAGAACAACTTCCTGCTAGGCAGTGGTGGTGCACACCTTTAATCCCAGTACTTGGAGGCAGAGCCAGCCTGCTCTACAGAGCAAGATCCAGGACAGGCACTAAAACAACACAGGGAAACCCTGTCTTGAGAAAAAAATAAAAACAACAACAACAACAATTTTCTGTGTAAAACAACAATTTCAATTTATTTACAATGTTAATCCAAACCAAAATATGATATTGAATAAATAGATTATATTTTTTGGTATGTATTTTATATTTCTTCTGCCTCAGCCGCTTTGGCATATACTCCTGGGTCAGGCTGCCACCATGAGCTAGTTTATATTTTCTAAATAATCAAACCATATTTGCTGTTTAATGACAATTGCATGACTGAAATACTTAGGTGGTATCACTGAACAAGAACATGGAAATTATTTAGATCGAGGCATATTGGTGAAATTATTAAGGCCACTCCACATAGTTAAAAGGGAGGTTTATTTTGTGGGCTAACTTACAAATGAAGGGGTAGGTTGCAGGGTCTGGCAAAGGTATGGCGCAGTCCGGTGGTGTTCTCTGGAGAACTCTGCTTGGTCTACCTCCAGCCTCCAGGGTCCCAGAACCAAGAGAGAGACCTCCTCCCGATCCTTGGTCTTCTGCTTCCTCCTCTGCCCTGCCTTGTGGGCGTGACCATTACCGAAGCCTCAATGGGGGTTGGAACTTCCAGGCCAATGCTGGGATGGCTATCCACTACAGAGGCAAGGGATTTGAGCACGGATAATGTAGACTTAGTGGTCACACATTTTGAAAAGGACCTTGCAAAAGGGAATCGCTGGCCAAGGATGCTGAGTAGCAAAAGAGGAAAGTCTCATTCCATAACATTCCATATAATACCAACCAGTTTGTCACTCTCTACACCCACCTGAGAATTCGTGAGTGCATGCTCAGTCTGTGATAGGCTCATCACTATTGCCAACTCTTTGGGTGATCCACACCTTAAGTCCCTAATTTGTAATATTATCCCTTGGCTTAACCTGTGAGTGTTAAGTACAGTCTTAAAGGTGTAGGATTCAACTCTAGTGAAGTATTTTTAAGGTCCGTTCAGTTCCAGTTGCGTAAGGTATGGCATTTGCTTTATGTTCCCCAGTATCCGGAATAGTCTCATCCTATTTCTAAAAACACATTTTATTTTCAATTATATGCATTTTTTATGTCTTTCTGTAGTAATATGTGCCTGTGTGTGCAGATGTCCTCAGAGGGCAGAAGATGCAACTTAATTAGCTGGGAATAAAGTTACAAAAAGTAATGATTCACTTTAAAAAAAAAAAAAACTGGTTAAAATATAATTACAGTATTTGTAGAACAAGATTAATAAATGTATTCTGTGACATTGCAACTTAAAACAGTGATGGTGCAAATTGTACAGTATCACTTAGGACCTCAAAGAGTGACGATTATTTTAAGGAGTAACATAAACCAATTAAAAGATTTAAATAAAAAGTCAGTTTATTCACATGGTTTTAAGAAAATCCTATTTAAAAAGTAATAGATAGCAATTGGGAAGGGCCTTATAATTTGGTGCTGAAAGCAGAATAATCAAATATTATGAGCATGTTCTTCATTGAAGCACGGATCCCTCTGTGCTCCATGTTCAGTTTGTACCTGCTTATCAAAGCACAATATTTCTTTACAGAAGAAGTCTTTATGTCCAATCATCTTTTCTTTCTTGTAACTTGTTACGACTTTCCTCATTAGATGCAATGTCTGTATGAATCTTAAGTAGTTAACATATTTTATAAGTGTTATTTCAAAAACAACAAAGAAGTGATTCGATTTGTGTGACCTTGAAGAAATGAAAATCAGGTAAAAATGTGAAGGTTCTAACAAGTTTCATTATCTAAGTTTAAAAATGACAAACCATAAAAATGAAATTAAATGCTTGCTTCCCTCACACAATAAAGCTTCTTTCAAATGGCTTCAAAGTATTTGCTTCTTGCCTCATAAAATGTGCATTTCCAACCTTGGGACAGAGAAATAATTTTTTCTCCTTTGTGACAGATAAAGCCATTTTACTTCGCTACAAAAGGTGATAGACTATGATAACTGACAATCATAAACATATATAGCACATGTCCTTGTACTGTCCTACATACATTAAATCTACTTAAGGGCAGCGAAAGTAAAACTTCAATAAATTGTGCTCTGTTTGCAGGAAAGCTGACAATAAGGAACCAGCAGCAGAGATGATAGAAGTGTGTTATTGTAGGAAGCATAAAGACTTTTAATTCACTTATCTTGCCCTAGTGAGCCGATCAAAGAGTCCTTAGAATCTACAGCCATAAGTGTCCTCTACCAACACCCTAAATTGTACAGATATATTAAAGCTACTGTGATAAAAGACAAAAGACCATTAATTTTTAAAATGTAAAATTGTTCCAGACTCAACATTTGTAGCTTAAAGGTATGATTTGGCTGTAATAGAAAATGTGTTTTATATTTTATTGTAAGGATTTTTAAATCAAGTCAACTAGCTAATACTCATAAATAACAATATTGAAGCATTTAAAATTTTAATTGAAATAAGATCACATAACTTCTCTCTTTTCCCCCTCCTGCCATTCCTGACCCCCTCCATCCAAACCCACCATGTTCCTCGCTGGACTCTCGAGTTGATAACCTCTTTTCTTTGACTGTTGTTTCATATATGTGTGTATGTATTAGCATAGATATCTATAAATACAACTAACTGAATCCAACTTTGTTGAGTATTTTTTGTGTATATAGTTTCAGGGCTGAAGAGTTCCCACTGATCAGCTAAAAAATGCCTCATTTGTGGGAAATGATATTTCTCCTTCTCTTCTCCTATTTGTCATCCCTTCCCATAATTCTTTGTCCAGTGGTGGGACTCCACAATACTTTCCAACTTTCACTTTAACATGTGGATTGCTATTGTGGTTTTCTGATCTTGGTCATATAGCAATGCAGAGGAGAGACTATTTCCTGTTGTACATCCTGTCGTTCCACTCAGAATTGTTTTCTACCCCTCTTTTGCGATGTTCTCTGAGACATAGGTGCAGGGACATAGATGCAGGGGCTTTGTTGTACATGTATCCATTTGGGCTGTGGTCACCAGGATTTGCTGATCTCTATACTGTGTTTTGTTGTGGTTTTCTTGGTTGGAATCTGCTGTAAAGTGAGCCTTCTTTAGTGATAAATTTTAGCAACAGTTGCCTTTTTGGATACCTTGTCATGATGGTAATTGTCATGGTTCACAGGTTTTTGATCTGGCTAGGATTGTTTGTTTCCTTCCCATGGCAGCTTGCATGGTATTTTCTGGACCCAGGGAAGCTATACCCGAGGAAAGAAAGAAAAAATTCAGGTCAGATTCAGCTCCCATCTTACAATAAGCAAGCAAGAGCTACAACAAAAGTCTGTTGTTTTGGAAATCACCAGGACCACTCTAAAAAAACATGCAAAAGGCTTCTTATGTCTGGTACTAGGACTTTTTTTAGTCCAAGATTCTTGTGGAGAGCATTGTCAGACAATACATATACATATACATATATGTTTGTGTGTTTATTTACACATACATATATATGTATAAATATATATATTATATGTGGATTAGATGATTCTTTGTGTCTTTTACAGACAACCTTAGTTTTATTTTTCCCTCATCCCACCTCTTCTCCCTGTACTGATTTCTCACCCTCCTCCCAAGTTGGTGTCCCTTTCCCATTTTTCTCTTTCCTGTTTCATGTCACTTGTATCCAACTTGTGTGTGTGTGTGTGTGTGTGTGTGTGTGTGTGTGTGTATGACCTCAACCGTACAAACACATCAAAATAAATAAATGTAAAAATTATAGAACAATATAAACAAAATTGTATTCTGCATCTTTTTATTCATCTATGAAAGTTTTGAACCTTATATGATGTAGTTTTATCGAGTTTTCCTACTCCCATTTTTTGCCAAGTGTCATACTTCTTCCATTCCCACTAAATTTTGTATCATTCTTTTCTTTTGACTAATATTACATAATCATTTTTATCATTAGAAGCATAAAGTCTTTCAAAAATTGATAAAGCACTTTCTAAAACTGCCAAAATCCAAGGGTTATGTAAAATTAATAGTGATTTCCCTGAGCTATCTTCCTTTACATTTTGTTGGACAAGTTTTTACATTCTTCTAATAAAGGTTCTTCAGTCGCTGCGTAATTTTTCAGTGTATGTGCAGTTAATGTCTGTATTGAGACATGGACTCTATGAGAAATTTTCATTTTATGATGTGAACAAATTGTTTATATAGCATATTAATAGGAAATATCAAGGTCAATTCAAATAAAATGAGTTAAAGACATTTTTAAAATGTGTTTCATTCTTTGTAATTTTTTTATCTTTTAATCTTAAGCCTTAAGCTTATTTAAACAAAGTTGAAAATTTTCAGTCATACACATGTGGATCAAGAGTCTTGTAAATTACATACTTTTATTTTTGTTCTGTGTTATTTCTCTTTATTTGTGTTCATGTTATTATTACTTTTTAATTATTTATTTATTATTATTGACTATTATTAACTAATTTTATCAGTGAATAATATCTGATGTAACTAAACAATCAATGAACTAGCTTCCTTTTTTGTTGTTTAATGACAGAGGTGGCTGATCTAATTATCTGTTTTCATTTGGTATGATTTGTAGTTAGTAAAATAAAACAGAAAATGCAGAGCCATAAGTTAGAATTCTAATGATGGAAACATTATTATTACAGCATTCACTCAAAGTATGGAGTTTTTTGTGTGTTTGTTGAAAATGTCGGTGTAAGGCTGTGTGAGATAGGTGATCCAAGGCTTTTTAAGCAAGAGTACACACTTGTAATGTGAAAGTAAGAAATGATACTTTTCATTCAGTCCTTATATGTACATTTCACAAGCAAAGACATGATTAAACTAATGCACTATAATAATGTAGGATCATGATTACAGTTTATTTTATGCATTCTGAGGATATATCCAGTGGAACTGGATTAGAAAATAACAGGGTGGCTGTTAAAAAAGAGTACATAATAATATATTAGCAATAACTTTGCCTGAATGTCATTTTGTAGATACCAGCTTATTAAAAGAAGAAGAGAACATATAATGAGTAGATTACAGTCTAGCTAAAATTTTGTGTAAAGATAGAAACATTATCTTCTGTTCATGTCAGAAACAATGTATTCATAAAATCATTGCAGTCATAAAATCCAAACAGGTTTGGACCTGCCATAACTTCATCATAGAATTGGGAACAGTTCATGAGACCCCATCCAACACTAAGGGACTAAGGATGGTTAATGGGTGTTGAGTGAGAAAGTGTCATGTCCTTGAGAATGCAGATATTGATAAACTGCCCACAGTTCAATAAATCATTTCCCACTCATGCTCGTGCAAGCAACCATAAGTAAACTTAGTGGGAGGAAAAGTACATCAAAATAAGAGACAGATCATGAATTTCAACAATTTCTGGTGGTGGAGATGTGAGAATAATCAGAATGCATTGCATACATTGGAAAACACAAAATTCTAGAGCTTTTAGGTGTGTTGTTGAATTGCTAGTGTGAGATTTCTCCAACTTCTTTATGTAGGCATTTAGTACTAAGAATTTTCCTCTTAATAGTGCTTTCGTTGTGTCCCATAAGTTTGAGAATGTTGTACTTTCATTTTCATTGAATTCTAGAAAGTCTTTAATTTCTTTGTTTATTTCTTCCTTGACTCATTGGTGCTTTAGTTGAGCATTATTCAGTTTCCATAGGATTATAGGTTTTCTGCAATTTTTGTTGTTGTTGACATCCAACTTTAAGCCATGATGCCATGATAGTCTGATAAAATACAGAAAATTATTCCAATTTTTTTTATCTGTTGAGATCTGCTTTGTGACCAAGTATATGGTCAATTTTAGAGAAGGTTTCATGGGGTACTGAGAAGAAGATGTATTCTTTTTTGTTAGGGTGGAATGTTCTGTAGATATTTATTTAGTCAATTTGAGTCATAACATCTGTTAGATCCCTTATTTCTCTGTTAAGTTTCTGTCTGGTAGATTTGTGCATTGGTGAGAGTGGGGTGTTGAAGTCTCCCATTATTAATGTGTGGGGTTTGATGTGTGATTAAGCTTTAGTAATGTTTCTTTTACATGTGTGGGTGCACTTGTGTTGGGGGCATAAATGTTCAGAATTGATACTTCATCTTCATGAATTTTTCCAGTGATGAATATGTAATGTCCTTCTCTATCTCTTTTGACTGATTTTAGTATGAAGTCTATTTTGTTAGATATTAGGATAGCTACACCAGCTTGCTTCTTGAGTCCATTTGATTGGAAAAATCTTTTCCCAGCCTTTTACTCTGATGTAGTGTCTGTCTTTGAATTTGAGGTGTGTTTCTTGTATGCAGCAGAAGGATGGATCCTGTTTTTGTATCCATTCTGTTAGTCTGTGTCTTTTTACAGGTGAATTAAATCCATTGATATTAAGGGATATTAATGACCAGTAATTGTTATTTCTAGTTATCTTTTGGTGGTAGTAGGTGTACATTTCCATTCTTTGGGATTTATTGCTGTGGGGTTATTTATTGCCTGTGGTTTTGTGGGTACATCTGACTTCTCTAGGTTGGAGTTTTCCTTCTAGTGCTTTCTGTAGGGCTGGGTTTTTGGATAGGTAGTGTTTAATTCTGGATATGTCTTGGAATGTCTTGTTCACTTAGTCTATGGTGATTGGAAGTTTTGCTGAGTATCCTGATATCTGTGGTCTCTTAGTATCTGGATCACATCTGTCCAGAACATTCTGGCTTTCAGAACCTCCATTAAGAAGTCCGATATTATTCAGATGGGTGTGCATTTATAAGTCACTTGGCCTTTTTCCTTTTCTTCTCTTAATATTCTTTATTCTGTATTTTAGTGGTGTAGTTATTATGTGATGAGAGGACATTTTGGGGGGTCTAGTCTATTTGGTGTTCTATAAGCTTCTTGTATCTTCATAGGTATTTTCTTCTTTAAATTGGAAAGTTTTCTTTCATAATTTTGTTGAATACATTTTCTGTGCCTTTGAGTTGGTATTCATTTCCTTCTATCCCTATTGTTCTTAGGTTTGGCCTTTTCATGGTGTCCCAGATTTCCTGGATGTTGTGAGTTATGGCATTTTTGGCTTTGGTGTTTCCTTTGACTGACGAATCTCTTTCCAGTATTGTATGCTCTACATCAGGGATTCTTCCATCTCTTGTATTCTGTTGGTTATGCTTGCATTTGTAGTTCCAGTTTGTTTACTCAGATTTTCTATTTCCAGAATTCTCTCAGTTTGTGTCTTCTTCATTGTTTCTATTTCAATTTTCAGGTCTTGAACTATTTCCTTCACCTGTTTAATTGCTTTTTTGGTTTCATTGATTTTATTCAAGGGATTTATTGATTTCCTCCTTTCTCTTTGTCTTTTCCTAAATTTCTTTAAGGGAATTTTTCATTTCCTCTTTAAAGGCCTCTATCATCTTCATAAAGTTATTTTTAAGGTTGTCTTTTTTTGCTTCTTCTATGTTGTGATGTTCAGGTCTTGCTGTTGTAGAACCACTAGGTTCTGGTGATGCCATATTGTTCTTTATGTTGTTGTATGTATTTTTGCACTGTTGTCTACCTATGTTTTCCTTCAGTGGGAGCAAGAGGTGCTGTGTCTGAGCGAGTTGCTCTTGTTCCAATCTGTGCTTGCTGTATCTGTGTCTTAGGGGGCCACTCTGGGTCCAATCTTAGCTCTTGGTCTAATGGGAGCTGGCAGATTCTGTGTTTCAGGGAACTTATCTTGGTCCAATCTGAGCTGGCTCATTCTGTGTCTCATGAAGTCTCTATTGGTCTAATGATAGCTAGTGGTCCAATGAAAGCTGGTGGATTCTGTGTCTCAGGAAGCCACTTAAAGCCCTTAAATGTCTCTTGTCTATTTGAGATTCTTATGTTGAGAATTATCTGTTTTGATCTATACCCCATTTTTTATTGGATTGTTTGGTATTTTGATGTCTAGTTTCTTGAGTTCTTTATATATTTTGGAGGTCAGCCCTCTGTCAGATATGAAGAAGTCCAGAAAAAGAGAGGGAAGAGGGATACATGAGCAAGGTGGGTCAAGATCATGATGGGAAAATGTGGAGACAGTTGAGCCAAGCTCAAAGGAACTCACAAAATTTAGAATGACAGCTGTGAACCTGCATAGGACTGGACTAGACCCTCTGTATACAGGAGACAGTTGTCTAGCTGGGTCTGTTTGAGGGGCTCTTAGCAGTGTGATCAGGATCTATCCCCAGTACATGAGCGGGCTTTCTGGATCCTATTACTTGTGGTCAGACACCTTGCTCACCCCTGATAAAATAGGGATGTGTTTGGTCCTCCCTCAACTGAATGTACCAGGCTTAGAGCTGCTCCCCCCATGGGAGAACTTACCTTGTTGGAGGAGGGAATGAGGGGTGGGAGGGGGAGGGGGAAGGAGTGGAGGAGGGCTGAGAGGGTGATCTGCTGTTTATATGTAAAATGAATTTAAAAAAATTTAAAAAGATGTTTAAAAAAAAAAAAAAGCCTGCTCTTCCAGAAGACTCAGGTTCAAATCACTGTAAGACATGGCAGCTCACAACTGTCTGTAACTCCAAGATCTGACATCCTTACACAGACATACATGTAAGCAAAACACCAATGCATATATATATGCCAGCCTGGTCTACAAAGCAAGTTCCAATATATCCAGGACTTCTGCACAGAGAAATTCTGTCTCAAAAAATAAAATTAAAGGGCATCTCTTAGTCTTCTACATTTGTTTTAATAACATTTGAGTGTCATAGAAATGAATACGCTTTATCTGGTCTAATATATTTTTAAGGAAAAGAGCAATGAATCAATGAAATAAAAACTAAGTAAAAGGTAAAAAGCATACATGATGTTGTTTGTATAAACTCAGCTATAAAAGTTAAATTACTATAAATTTCACATATAGATGTATTATATTTGTTATAAAATATATTTTAATATCAGAAAAAGTGCATAATAATGATAATACTATACTATGTTTAGTAAACAGAACGATTCTACATTGTATTTACAGCTACCACAAGCTCTATTAAATTCAGTGTTTTATTTAGGTTTTCATGGTCATCTAAACTGTTGAGTGTCTTTCCATAAAAATCATGAATTTCTGAATTTAATGAAAACTCCAGAAGAGGGAGATATTTACTCTCGAATGAAAATAAAAATTGGCTATATGTCAATAAATTTTATTGAAATTTTTGTTTGATATATAATTATTAATAAATGAGTAAAATAGTTGAAAAGTACTTACTTTAGTTAAAATTCTAACTTACTCTGTGGAATATGATTGATTCTTCTTCTATTTGGAGTTTCAGTTAAAACAGTTTTTCTGAATCACAATTTTAAGTTTTAACAATATAGCATTTAAGTTTTGATCCATTTCATATGAAAATTAATATTAATTACTTAAACATATTTGCACACATTACATCTTTTCTTATCAATTGTAAATAATAGTTGCTTTGTTTAAATTACTTAAGAACTATGCATATGCTATCCTATCACTTTTTAAATTCTGCTCACTCATTTCTAAATATGCATTTATGTTAATAGAAATGTAACTTTTCAGAACAAATTATAATGAGTAATGGTGAAAGCAGTGGCTACGTTTCCCATTTTCTTTTCTGACAAGCAGAATGACATGTCATAGAATAATAGTATATACTAGAAAATTTAACTGTTAAGACTTTATCACTTGAAAGTATATTTGTGGTTAGCACAACTGACTAACCATGCAGGGTCAGTCCAAGCAGTATCCATCTTCAGAGTATCCACCCATCAAATCTTGTTTTGTGTTTTTCTTCTGAACATATCATAAAACATTTCTCCTTCAGTATCCCATCTTTGTCAGCTATGTAAGGCAGAGCATATTTGAAAATCCACTCAAGCTATAGACAACATTTGGTTTCCTATTTTCTATTGACGGATGTTCACCAGTTTCGTGAGCTGTGTTGGCACTGCCTTGTAGCAATCACTGCATTATTTGAGTATGCAGAATCTATTATAAGAATTAGATGTGTATGAGATTTCATTGAGTTTGTAGTATTGATATCACATTTTCCCTCTCATTCTTGACATGTAGCTTCAGTACTGCACATAAGACACAATTTTTAAGGTAAAGATTAGACCACGTGTATATCCCTTCCTCAATGTTTGGAGCCTGGGGCCTATGTAGGGATACTTTGCTCAGCCTGGGTGAAGGGAGGAGGGGACTGGACCTGCCTTGACTGAATCTACCAGGCTGAGCTGAATCCCCAGGAGAGTACTTGCCCTGGAGGAGAAGGGAATGAGGGGTAGGATGGAGGGAGGGCAGGGAGGGCGGGAGGAGGGAGGACAGGGGAATCTGTGGCTGATATGTAAAATTAAATTAAATTATAAAATAAAAAGAAGAAAAAATTGTGTCTTAAGCAACAAGATCTATTTGTCAAAATCACAATAACACTGACACCTACAATAAATGAAGTTATAATTGTTTTGTTAAAGAAAATATCCACTGTTTAGTTATTTCTAGAAAATGTGCTGTCTTTCCCTACTGTATGTGTACGTGATTTTATTTTAAACATTTTTCATAACTTAACATTCTCAGATTGCCTGAATAAATTTCATTATCAAGTGACTCAAGCAGTCCTTACTATGAGATTTGATTTCTTTAAATCAAAAGTAGCTTATTGTATTCCATAAGAGTATTTTCTGATTTCTAGGTCAGATCTAGCTCATTAAAATTTTCTCAATAATTCTGATGGATTTATTAAAATGGTCTTGCAGAATGAAAGAAGGTCTTTGCAGCAATCAAATTCTCATAATTCTTAAGGTTTATTTTTTTTACACACTCAGGAACAAAGTGTGAGCTGCCTTTAAGAAGTTTCAAATGTCAAGAGGTAAAAATAGTGTCCCTGAACATCAGTGATAGACAGCTGGCTGATAATCTGCTGATGAGTCATCTGACATTCTTTTCAGATAGTTCTTTCAGGACTCTTAATAAGAATGCATGCTATTAATCATCAACTTAGCACCCTGCATAGACTGTGGGAGGATCTCAGAAGAAGCATGAGAAACATAGAATATTCAAATGAGAATAAGGGCATATTTATATATTTCAATAAAACTATATTTCAATGTAACTATATAGGACATTTGTTCCAGCAGTTTCCCCAGTGAATGTTGAAAACATACTCTACTGTTGTGATTAATTCTAACCTTCTATTCCAAGGCATGCTATTTTCCCCCAACAGTAGCTTTTTGCTGTAAATATGTGTGTTTCAACCAGTGTAGACCAACATAACATTGAAAGACGTCTTCATTGATGAACTAGGTTTTGGATTATTTTTGTTAAAGCATGATGAATTTCTAAAAACAATTCTTACAATAGAAAAAAAAAACTCATTCTTACAATAATGGATCTGCTCTTCTTTGAAAATTAATAGTATGCATTTTACAAACATATTACATGAAAAATACAATCTCCTAAATTCTACTTTCAGAATTAAAAAGATATGTTGACTTCACATTGGATCACGTTTATAATCTGTGTTTTAATGCTAGTAGCCCTTTCTTTAACTTTGTTTTCAAACTTATATTCAATAAATCTGATGATGCAAAAAAAACCGTGTCTTTATTTATAATTTCAATACATTTTTATTTTTATTAAAATAACCTTGATATAATTTGCTTAATACATATATTTGAAGTTTTAATGGTGTTTCACAGTTTATAATAAATAATATTTAAGTATTTTCCTAATGTGAGAGTCTCCATGATAGACATGAATTTTGAATTATTGGTAACAAAGATATTAATACAATGGAGTACAATGATACATGCTGCAAGATTTTTGTTTCTTACATTGAAGAGCATCTGTTCTAATGAATATCTATTAGAAATTTTATTATATCACAGTATTATTATTATTATTATTATTATTATTATTATTATTATGTACATTAGTATATGTAAAAGATCATGTATAAAATGTCCCTTCTGTTGTGGCAGATGTATGCTGAACACAGAAATGTTGAATGTGGTAAATTATGCCAGGGTTCTTGTTTAGAAACTACAGAACATTTTTGTAAACATTAAGTGAGTGGACATAAGTTAAAACATGTTGCTTGTAAATGGAACATAAAAATCTCTGTTTTTCAAAATAAGCCCATAATGTGTATTTTCCTTACTATATTTTCAAACAAACTACGTAAATAGCATAAATTTTATAAAAATACACTAACATAGTTTTATAGTAAGTATTACAAAAATGTACGAGGCAGTCAGCATTTTCCCTATCAAAGAGAAAGAATATTTAAAAAGTTCACTAAAACCTATTATTTTATTTTTCTAAATATGGACTTTTCTCTTATTATTAACCATACCCATATGTTTGTGTTGTAATTGTGGAAGCCTGCATGTGTATGGAGGCTAAATAAGAGTATTCCTGCATTACTCTTTTTTCTTTCCTTTTTTATTTTTTTGGTTTTTATTCATTCATTTGTTATTTTGAAACTAGTTTTTTTTTTTGTGTGTGTGTGTGTATATGTGTGTGTGTGTGTGTGTGTCTGTGTGTAGTTCTATTTGTCCCTGTGCTTCCTCTGTAGATTAAGATGGCTTCAACTTAGAGTTCCATCTGCCTCTGCCTTCTGAGTATGGGGACTGAAGGTTTGTGCCATTATGCCTAGCCTTTTGTTTTGCCTTTCTTCCTCTCCTTCTTCCTGGCTTCATTTTCTCCTTTCTCTCTTTCATTCTCTCTTTTTTTTTATAAAGATCTCTCAATGGAATGCTGCTTTCAAATGAGACTAGGATGATGGACTAGAAGTCTCAGAGATCTTTTTGTCTTTACCTAGTCATTGCAGTAGTTAAAAGACTGTGCTACCACATACAGCTTCCTTTACTTTGACAAGATACTTACATTTAGACATATTTTAATATATATTGTGTATTTGTTTTAATTTTATTTTAGCAAGCATGATACATTGATTGACATATGCCATTCAAATGTATTTGCAAGACATTGCAGCCAAGTTAGAAATATATCCTAAGACCATTTATGAGCATAACTTAACCTGCTATTCTACTATGTATTTAACCTATTTAAGTTTAACCTGATTTTAAGATAACAATGTAACCAAACTTAGTGTGCCTTCTATTTCCTATGTTACCAGCTTTTACTCCCTAAGCTAATGCACATTTTTAATCTTATGCTGTACATTTTCCCATTCCCTAACTCAGAATAATTTTTATCTATTACTGTATGCTGTGGCATTCTTTTGCCTAGTGACACCAACAGGTTAAAAGCAACCGTAAATAATGAAAGTCAAGTGTATATTTGAAGCAACATATTGGTATATGTTAACAATGTATGTTTGTAGTTTTGAGTTTTATTCTGGATCTGTAATGGTCAGGTAAGTATTCTGCCCTGCAAATCTCTGCTGAAGATCTCTGTAGAAAAGTATTACTCATCCCTTTACCACACCATGTTTCCTGTGCTGTTTGATAAATGCAAGCAAAACCTTTGTTAGAGACAGGCAATATACACAGTCATAATACACAGGCTAGAGGGATAGATGAATCAGATGGAGAAATGACACTCACAGTGGACAGAGGACACAAACAGGGAATACAGACAGGTCAGTAGCTACAAACAACAGATACCTGGAAGACAAAGGAGGAGAAGCTGAGGCTTTAAACTGGGGTCACTATTAGTCAAATTAATCCAAGAGAATGTCTCCTTTTTTTCATTTTTCGTGAGACATTCACACAAATTATGATGACTCTTTCAATAATTTTGTTGAAAGATGTTTGCTACTAATCTAGTGCACAAAAAATAAAAAAGAGGAAAATGGATAGAGAAATACTTAAAATTTCTAGCTTTGTTGGTATTTGTTATAGAAAAATCAGCCTCACAAATTGAGAGCGAAGGGCATTAAAAATGAGAAGAAATTGTAAGAGTCTAAAAGACTCACCAATATGAGTGAGGGCTTAGAATACAAAGAAAAGTAAATGTAAAATAATTAAGAGATAACATTAATATTGCTTAAATTAATATTCCTGGTAAGCTATATTATACTAATAACTTACAAATAAGCACAGAGACTAAAATATATATTTTAAATTTTATTGCTAATAAAATTTCAGTTATATGGTACCTATGTTAATTTAAATAATACATAATTATTTACATAAATCATCTGAGGACAGACTTTAGGTAACGAGACTGATTAAATTTATGATTTTCACGCTCTCATTTCTCTTGAAAGACATCTCCTGCCCAACTACTAGGCATGCCTAGGGCAGATATCCCCTGCTAATTACAGGCCACACATGACAGAAGACCAGGTAAGTCAGATGTCCACAGACCTTCTCCACTCTCTAGCTTCTAACAGACCCAATTCTCAGTTGTCCTTCACCCCTTGATTCTGTGTCCCAGCCCCCAATTCCAGTGGACAGCCCCTGTCAGGCAAGTCAGAAGAACAGTTAGGATGACTGCCTTTGGACCTCCTCCTCCACTCTCATTGCCCTTATACCCCAAACCACTACCCCTAATATACCAATCCCTCTTCATAGCCTTGTACCAATCTCGAACTCAGGCAGACACACCCTGTGGGATCAGAGGCCACACAGATCATAATAACCCCTGTATGCCACCATCGCCATTCTGTCAGTGCCCCAACTCCCGACAGTGTCCACAATTCCCCATCCCCACCTCATGGCTTATTTCAGCCCCACATTTGGGCATAGACTCCCTGTGGACAAGAGACCACTCCAGTCACCAGAAGTCCAGGCCCCAATTTGCATGGAGATTTCTTGCTCAACCACAGTCTGCACAGATCACAAGAGCAGAGAGGAAATGTAAAACAAAAAAGAAAACACCTATCCAAAGAAGAAAAAATCTGAAGTCTGCACACAAATCTTTAATCAATCTAACAGAGTTGCTTAGACTCCAGCTTATAGACACAGTTACCAGCAGCCAGGGCAATGTCACCACTAAAGCTCACCTATCCTACAACAGCCATCCATGAATATTTCAATGCAGCTGAAGCGTAAGTAAAAGACCTTAAAACTGACTTTACAAAGGTGCTTTTTAAAAAAGTGAATAAATACCCTAAAGAAACCAAGAAAAAGACAAATCATTGGAGGAAATAAATAAATCCCTTTAAGGAAGCCAAGATAAACCAAGCTGTGGAAGGGAACAAATAAAACTACTCAAGATCAGAAAATGACAAAAGGAACAATAAAGCAAGGACAGACAGAGGATTCTGGAGATGAAGAGGCACTACATACACAAGCATCACCAACAGAGTGCAAGACATGGAAGAAAGAATTTCAACCTTTGAAGACAGGACAGAAGAAATAGACATGTCTGTCAAAGAAAATGTTGAATCTAAAAGTGCCTGACACAAATTATCTAGGAAATCTAGGAATTTAGGAAAAGGCAAAACTGAAGAATAATAGGAATAGAAGAAGAAGAATAATACCAGCTGAAAGGCACCAAAATTAATTTCAACAAAATCACAAAAGAAAACTTTCCTTTTCTAAAGAAAGACATGGCTATAAAGGTACCAGAAGCATACAGACGACCAAGTGCATTGGACCAGAAAAGAAAGTCCCCTTGCCACAAAACACTAAGCACAGAGAAAAAATAAATATTAAGACACAAGGGAAAAGGGCATGGAAAAGGAAGACCAATTAGAAATACACCCAATTGCTCAACAGAAACTGTAAAAGCAGAGGCTCTAGATAGATGTCTTGCAGACTGGAAGAGACCACAGATGCTAGCCCAGACTGCCATATCCAGAAAAATTTTCAATCACTACATATGGAGAGAACAAGATATTCCACAACAAAGTAAATTTAAGTAAAATCTATCCACAAATCCAGCCCTACAGAAGTTGCAATAGATAAAACTGCAACCCAGAGAGGTTAACTACACGTATAAAAACACAGAAAAGAGATAATCTTAAGCTAGAAAACAAACCAAAAAAGGGAAACACACAGAAAAACAGATACACACACACACACACACACACACACACACACACACACACACACTCACGCACGCACATAGAGCCACCAACACCAACAAAGTAACTGGAATTAACAATTTTTAGTCATTTATATCTCTCAATATCAATGTATTTCATCCCCCAATAAAAAAGACACAAATGTGGGGTTGGTGAAGACCTTTTCCCATTCTGTAGGCTGTCGCTTTGTCTTGTTGACCATGTCCTTTGCTCTACAAAAGCTTCTCAGTTTCAACAGGTCCCATTGATTGTTTCTCTCAGTGTCTGTGCTACTGGTGTTATCTTTAGAAAGTGATCTCTGGTGCCAATGCATTCAAGAGTACTTCCTACTTTCTCTACAATCAGGTTCAGAGTAGCTGGATTAATGTTGAGGTCTTTGATCCACTTGGATTTAAGTTTTGAGCATGCTGACAGATATGGATCTATTTGCAGCCTTCTGCACATTGACATCCAGTTATGCCAGCACCATTTGTTGAAGATGCTTTCTTTTTCCCATTGTACATTTTTGCCTTCTTTGTCAAAAATTATATGTTCATAGGTGTACGGGTTAATGTCAGGGTCTTCAATTCGATTCCATTGGTCCACATGTCGGTTTTTATGCCAGTACCAAGCTGTTTTTATTACAGTAGGACTATAGTAGAGCTTGAGGTCGGGGATTGTGATGCCTCCAGAGGTTGTTTTATTGTACAGGATTCTTTTGGCTATCCTGGGTTTTTTGTTTTTCCATATGAAGTTGAGTATTATTCTTTCCAGATCTGTGAAGCATTGTGTTGGTAATTTGATGGGCATTGCATTGAATCTGTAGATTGCTTTTGGTAAGATAGCCATTTTTAATATGTTAATCCTTTCTATCCATGAGCATGAGAGATCTTTCCATTTTCTGACATCTTCTTCAATTTCTTTTTTCAGGGACTTAAAGTTCTTGTCATATAGGTCCTTCACATGCTTAGTTAGCGTAACCCCAAGGTATTTTATATCATTTGTGGCTATTGTAAAGGGTGATGTATCCCTGATTTCCTTCTCAGCCAGTTTGTCTACTATATATAGGAGGGCTACTGATTTTTTTTGAGTTGATCTTGTATCCTTCAATGTTGCTGAAGGGTTTTATTAGCTGTACCAGTTCCTTGGTTGAATTTTTAGGGTCAATCATGTATACTAACATGTCATCTGCAAATAGGGATAGCTTGACTTCTTCCTTTCCAATTTGTATCCCCTTAATCTCTTTATGTTGTCTTATAGCTCTGGCTAGAACTTCAAGTACTATATTGAATAAGTAGGGGGAGAGGGGACAGCCTTGCCTTGTTCCTGATTTTAGTGGCATTGCTTTGAGTTTCTCTCCATTTAATTTGATGTTGGCTGTTGGCTTGCTGTCTATTGCCTTTATTATGTTTAGGTATGTTCTCTGTATTCCTGATTGCTCCAAGACCTTTATCATGAAGGGGTGTTGGATTTTGTGAAATGCCTTTTCTGCATCTAGTGAGATGATCATGTGGTTTTTTTTCTTTGAGTTTGTTTATATGGTGTATTACATTGACGGATTTTCATATGTTGAACCACCCTTGCATCACTGGGATGAAGCCTACTTGATCATGGTGGATAATTGTTTTGATGTGTTCTTGGAGTCTGTTCACCAGAATTTTGTTGAATATTTTTGCATCAATGTTCATGAGGGAGATCGGTCTGTAGTGCTCTTTCTTTGTTGCATCTTTGTTTGGTTTAGGAATCAAGGTAATCGTAGCCTCATAGAAGGAGTTTGGTAATATACCTTCTGCTTCTATTGTGTGGAACAATTTAAAGAGTATTGAAATTAAGTCTTCTTTGAAGATCTGGTAGAATTTTGCAGTGAAACCATCAGGTCCAGGGCTTTTTATGGTTGGGAGACTTTTAAGGACTGATTCTATTTCCTTAGAGGTTATCCATTTCTTTTAGATTTTCCAGTTTTGTGGAGTAGAGGTTTTTGAAGTATGACCTGATGATTCTCTGGATTTCCTCATTGTCTGTTGTTATACTCCCCTTTTCATTTCTGATTTTGTTAATTTGGATGTTCTCTCTTTGTCTTTTGGTTAGTTTGAATAAGGGATTTTCTATTTTGTTGATTTTCTCAAAGAACCAACTCTTTGTTTCATTAATTTTTGTATTATTCTCTTTATTTATATTTTATTGATTTCAGCTCTCCTCCTGGGAGACTTTGCTTCTTTTTGTTCTAGAGCTTTCAGGTGTGATGTTAAGTCACTAGTGTGAGATTTCTCCAAATTCTTGATGTGGGCATTTAGTGCTATGAATTTCCCGCTTAGCACTACTTTCATAGTGTCCCATAAGTTTGGGGTGTATTCATTCTCATTGGTCTCTGGGAAGTCTTTAATTTCTTTATTTCTTCCTTAACCCATTGTTGATTCAAAAAAACCAGGATAGCCAAAAGAATCCTGTACAATAAAACAACCTCTGGAGGCATCACAATCCCCTTCCTTAAGCTCTACTATAGAGCTACCATAATAAAAACAGCTTGGCACTGGCATAAAAACTGACATGTGGACCAATGGAATCGAATTGAAGACCCTGACATTAACCCACACACTTATGAACATACAATTTTTGACAAATAAGCCAAAACTGTACAGTGGAAAAAAGAAAGCATCTTCAACAAATGGTGCTGGCATAACTGGATGTCATTGTGTAGAAGGCTGCAAATAGATCCATATCTGTTTCTGTGCACAAAACTTAAGTCCAAGTGGATCAAAGACCTCAACATTAATCCAGCTACTCTGAACCTGATAGTAGAGAAAATAGGAAGTACTCTTGAAGGCATTGGCACCAGAGATCACTTTCTAAATATAACACCAGTAGCACAGACACTGAGAGAAACAATCAATCAATGGGACCTGCTGAAACTGAGAAGCTTTTGTAGAGCAAAGGACATGGTCAACAAGACAAAGCAACAGCCTGCAGAATGGGAAAAGGTCTTCACCAACCCCACATCTGACAGAGGGCTGATATCCAGAATATATAAAGAACTCAAGAAATTAGACATCAGAATGCCCAACAGTCCAATTAAGAAATGGGCTATAGAACTAAACAGAGAATTCTCCACAGAGGAAGTTCAAATGGCTGAAAGACATTTAAGGAATTCCTCAACATCCCTAATTATTGGTGAAATGCAAATCAAAACAACTCTGAGATACCACCTTACACCTGTCAGAATGGCTAAGATTAAAAGCACAGAAGACAGCTTATGCTGGAGAGGATGTGGAGCAAGGGGGACTTTCCTCCACTGCTGGTGGGAATGCAAGCTTGTACAGCCACTTTGGAAATCAGTATGGCACTTCCTTAGAAAATTGGGAATCCATCTCCCCCAAGACCCAGCTATAGCACTCTTGGGCATATACCCAAGGAATGCTCAATCATACCACAAGGTTTTTTTGCTCAACTATGTTCTTATCAGCTTTGTTTGTAATAGCCAGAACCTGGAAACAACCTAGATGCCCTTCAACTGAAGAATGGATAAAGAAAATATGGTACATATACACAATGGAGTACTACTCAGCAGAGAAAAACAATGACATCATGAGGTTTGCAGGCAAATGGATGAATCTAGAAAAAAATCATCCTGAGTGAGGTAACCCAGACTCAGAAGGAGAAACACAGTATGTACTCACTCATAGGAGGATACTAGATGTAAAACAAAGATGACTAGACTGCTACACAACTCCAGGGAGACTACCTTGCAAAAGGGACCCTAGGAAAGACCCAAAGATCACCCAATGACAGAGAAATGGATGAGATCTACATGAACAACCTGGACAACAGGGAGTAATGAAGGGCAAGATTTGAGGGAAAGAAAGCCTAGGGGAGCAGGAGATCCCAGCTGGATCAAGAACAGAATGGGAGAATGAGGAATAACTGACCATGATAAATGAAGACCACATGAGAACAGGAATAGGCAGGGTGCTGGAGAGGTCCCCCAAAAATCCACAATGATACATCCTCTATAGACTCCTGGCAATGGTCGAGAGAAAGCCTGATCTGACCTAGTCCAGTGATCAGATGGCTAAACACCCTAACTGTCGTGATGGAACTCTAGTCCAATAACTGATGGAAGTGGATGCAGAGATCCTCAGCCAGGCCCCAGGCGTCCAACTTTTGAGAAAGAGGAGGGTCTGCAAAAGCATGTATTGTTGAATCCAAGATTGCAAAAAGCACAGGGACAAATAGCCAAATGAATGGAAGCACATGAATTATGAACCAAAGGCTGTGGAGCTCCCAGTTGGATCAGGCCCTCTGGATAAGTGAGACAATTGAATAGCTTGATCTTCTTGGGAGGCTCCCAGTCTGTGGGACCAGGATCTGTCATTAGTGCATGAGCTGACTGTTTGAAACCTTGGACTTATGCAGGGACACTTTGCTCAGTCTGGAAGGAGGTGACAGGACCTGCCTGTACTGAATCCACCAAGTTTAAATGAGTCCCCAGGGGTGGGGAATTTTGTAAATGTAAGTAAAGTTAATGACTATAAAACTGACATAATCCTAGCCAAGCATGCTCAATCAAATAATGTGAACATTTATGAGCAGTGAGCCCTTCCCAGATATATAAGAATACAGGACATGGAGAAGTGGTCCACAAGGATGCAACATGGCTGCATTGCTGGCTCTGAAGATGAAGGAAGGGTTAGCATTCATCAAAGAGTGTGAATGATCTTTAGAAAGTAACTTCCTAGAGCCCTCAGATCCAAATGCAGCCCCAATGATAACTTGGTTTAAATAAAGTGAAAAGGTGCTAAAGTACTAATCCACAAAACTGTAACAAATGTGCTTTATCTTATGCCACAACATTTACAGTTTGTTTTCTATAAAATAATAAAAATGTATATATTACTCAAATTGTGTGCAACTATATTTCTCAGATAATAATAAAAACCTAAATTAAAAAAAAGACACAAATGAACAGAATGGATACAAAAATAGGAACCATCCTCATGCTGCAAACAAGGAACAAACCTCAACATTAAAAATAGACATTACCTCAGAGTAAGTAGTTCGAAAAACAATTTTCTAAACAAATTGATCTAAGAAGTGTGCAGGTATGGCCATTCTAATATCTATAAAAATACTCTTCAAATTTAAATTAATCAAAAGATATGTGGAAGGAAACTTATATTCATCAAACAAAAAATTCACCAAGATGACAGTTCAATTCAAACACCTATGCCCCAAATGCAAGGGCACCTATGTTTATAAAATATAAATAACTAAAGCTTAAATCACACTTCAACCTCAAAAATTGATAGTAGGAGACTTCAATACCTTAAGCTCTCCAAAACACAGGTCATCCAGGCAAAAACTAAACATAAATACTAGACTTAACAGATGTTTTGAACCAAATGAACCTAACAGATCTCTACAGAATATTTCACTCAAACACACAAAAAATATACCTTCTTCTCAAAATATTCTCAAGAAATGACCATTTGCTTGGTCACAAGCAAATCTCAAGAAGTACAAGAAATTTAATATCTTGTACCTTATCAGGCCACCATGGATTAAAGCTGGATTTCAGAAAAACAAACAAACAAAAAACAAACAGTCTACAAACTTATGGAAACTGAACAAGTCTCTAAAAATGATTACTGGATCAAGACATAAATAAAGATATTAAAGAGAAAAGGACAGCCTACAAAATGGGAGAAGAGTTTCATGAAATCTAAATCCACGATAGGGCTGATATCCAAAATATATAAAGAATTCAATACAGTAGATATCAACAAATAACGCAGTTAAAAATGGGGTACAGATCTAAACAGAGAATTCTCCATAGAAGAATCTAAAATGTCTGAGAAATATTTAAATAAATTTTCAATATATTTATCCATCAGGGAAATGAAAATCAAAATGACTCTGAGATTGCATCTTATACCTGTATGAATGACTGTGATGAAAAACACAGTGGCAGCTCATTCTGGAGAGTATGTGTAACAAAGGAACATTCCTCCATTTCAGATGGGAGTGCAAATGTGTACAGCCACTATGGAAATCAATATGGCAGTCCCTCAGAAAACTGGAAATAGATCTACCTCAATATCCAAGTATATCACTCTTGGGCATATACCCAAAAGATGTTCTAGCCTACCACAAGAACACCTGTTGAATTATGGCCATAATGGCTTTATCCATAATAGTCAGAAATTGGAAACAAACTAGATGCACCCTGACAGAATAACTGATAAAGTGTGGTGCATTTACACAATATATTATTACTCAGCTCTTAAAAATAGTGCTATCAAGGAATTTTCAGGCAAGTGGATTGAACCAGGACAAAATTATCCTGAGTGAGGTAACCAGTACCCAGAAAGACAAATATGGTATGTACAAACTTCTAAGTTGATATTAGCTCTTAAGCAAAGAATAACCATGCTACAACCCATAGAACAGAGAGGCTAAGTGCTGTGGGTTGTCTGTATGCTGTGAATATATATTGCTATGCTTGATTGAATAAATAAAAATTGGCTAGTAGCCTGGCAGGAAGGATAGTGTAGGCAGGACAAGTAGAGAAGAGAATGCTGGGTGGAAGAAGGCTGAGGGGAGATGCTGCCACAAGGAGAAGCAGATGTTAAGACACTGGTAAGCCAAGAGCCGTGTGGCAAGGTGTAGATGTATAGAAATGGGTTAATTAGAGATATAAGAACAGATAACAAGCAGTATGCCATGGTCATGCAGTTTAAAAGTAATATAAGTCTCTGTTTACTTGGGGGATGCGAGTGGGAGAGATTTGTCCCGACTGCAGGCTGGCTGGGACACAGGAAAACTTCAGCTACAGCTAAGTAAGAAGGGCATAAAGAGCAATGCATGGATCTCCTTGGAAGGGAAAAATAGAATATATTTTTTGCAGTGGATTAAGGGCATGTGGGTTTGGCAACAGTAGAAATCAGGAGGTGGTGGGCAGAGGGATGGAGAGGGAGAGAGTACTGAGAGAGAGGACTCCATATGTGGGACAATGTGGAAATCTACTGCAATGGAATCTGTAAGGGTGATCCTAGCATGGATTCTTAGTAATGTGGGATAAGGTGTTTGAACTAGCCATCTTCTGTAACCAGACAAAGCTTCCATGGGGCACCAAACCAACCACAAAAACTTTGACCCACGCCTGTCCTTTCTGCAAGATGTGCTGGGGTAAATGTGGAGGAGAACTGTGGAAGTGACCAACTAAATGAGTGGTCTAACTTGAGAGCCCATGCCCAAAACTGCCTGGAATTGAATGTTTGATGGCCCAGAGACTTAGAGTAGAACCAAACACAACTGTCAAAAAATATCAATGAAATGATTCATAACAATATTCTGCTACAACTGTAGGTCAGTGCCTATCCCAATCAGCATCAGAGAGGCTTACTCTGCCAGTAAATGAGAGAAAATGCAAAGACCCACAGCCAGTTATTAGAGGAGGCTCAGATAAGCACTTGAAAAAAGGGAGGGAGGACTGTACTAGCCAGAGGCATTGAAGACACCAGGAGACACAGCCCACAGAATCAGGGCTACGAACAGGGCTCATAGTGGAGACTGAAGTAGCAATCACAGAGCCTTCATGGGTCTGTTCTAGATCCTCTGTATATATATTATGGTTGTTTAGCTTGGGGTTTTTAGGGACACCAACAGTGAGAGTGGAGTTATCTATGATTCCCTTGCCTGAAATTGGGACCCTTTTCCTCCTACTGGGTTGAATTGTCCAACCTTGATATGAGAGTTTGTACCTATTCTTATTGTATCTTACTGTGCTATGTTTGGTTGATATTCCTGGGAGGCCTGCTCTTTTCTGAAGGGAAAGTGGATCTGGAGGACAGGGGAGGTGGGGGTGAAACTGAGAGGTGGGAGGGAAGAGAGGATGCCATTGGAATTGTATGACAGAAGAATAAATTAAAAGAAAATGACAAATGATATGATCTAGTGATTTTAAAGACAGTGTATTACAAAATATGAATAACAAAATACTAAATGAAAAATTTCTGGGATGCTCAAATGAGAAACTACACAAAGAACAGCATAAGTGCTTTAAAGGCTTTAAAACAAAACACATTGTTATAGAAAGGCAAAGGGTAGTTTCAGTAGTGGCATTAAGAACTTTAAATCCAATATTTTTAAATGTATGAGATAAAAGAAATAAATTTCATAGATAAGTACTCAGTTTAGGGAGAAAAATCTTGAAGGTAATTAGAAGCATTTGAAGAACTAATTACACATAGAGAAAATCTGACTACAGAGATCTACAAGTTGAGTGATTTTTTGCCTTGTATTTACTGAACGGCTCCTCACTCTCTCAAACTGAATGTCTGTGATTTGCCTTTCAGGAAGAGTATCTTCTTGTCCATGTGGCCAGTGTCACAATATGATACAAGAATAAAGAAACAAGGAAAGAACAGAGGAAACAACATAATGTGAAGTGTAGTGGGCACTTTTGAGATAAACAGATGCACATTTAAGCCAAAAAAAAATCACGTGATATGCAGGATCCTCTAAAATAATTAAACATGAATCTTTATTCTCTTAAGTTATCTCTTTTGACTAGACTGCTACTCACAACTCCAAGGAGGCTACCTAGAAAACAGGACCCTACAAAAGACACAGGGATTGCCCAGTGACAGAGAAATAGATTAGATCTACATGAGCAACCTGGACGTCAGTGTGGGTAATGAAGGACAATGGTCGAGAGAAAGAAAACTTAGGAGAGTGGGAGATCCCAGCTGAATCAAGAACAGAGAGGGAGAACAAGGAATAGTAGACCATGATAAATGAAGACCACAAGGTAATAGGAAGAAGCAAAGTGCTAGAGAGGTCCCTAGAAATCCACAAAGATACCTCCACTGTAGACTACTGGCAATGGTCGAGAGAAAGCCTAAACTGACCTAGTATAGTGATTGGATGGCCAAACACCCTAACTGTTATGCTAGAAATCTCATCCAATAACTGATGGAAGTAGATGCAGAGATCCATGGCCATGGCCAAGGTGGAGCTCCAGGAGGGATTGTATGAGTGAGAATTATTGAGACCAAGATTGGAGAAAGCACAGGAACAAATAGCCAAACTAGTGGAAACACATGAACCATGAACCAAAAGCTGAGGAGCCCTCAACTGGTTCAGGCCCTCTGGATAAGTGAGACAGTTGATTAGCTTGAACTGTTTGGGAGGCACCCAGGCAGTGGGACCTGGACCTGTCCTTAGTGCATGAGCTGGCTATTTAGAACCTGGGACTTATGCAGGGACACTTTGCTCCTGGGAGGAGGGGACTGGACCTGCCTGTACTGAATCCACCAGGTTGAGCTGAATCCCTAGGGGAGTCCTTGCCATAGAGGAGATGGGAATGGGGGGTGGGCTTGGGAGAAAGCGGAGGGGGCGCGGGAGGATGGAGGACAGGGGAATCTGTGGCTGATATGTAAAATTAAATTAAATTATAAAATTTTTAAAAAGTTGAAAAAAAGAAATTTTCATGAAAAAAATTACTTTAAATAACCTATGTCCATCATCATTTTTATTTTCCTCAAATGTTTACTTGATAACATTTTTCATGATAATAAAATGCATTATGATTGTTTATAATTGTGTTTTTGCATGTTATTGTAACATATTTTTCTCTTGTCTATATTATTAGTGTTTAAGTAGATATTAATTCTAATGTACAATTCTCTGGTTAATGCTCCATTAAAAAACTCTTGAAGAGTGAGAATTTTTTTTCCATTATTTCTGATATTTATTTGTGACTCTTCATTTTATTTTCTTGATACTTTAGTTAACTATTCCTTTACTAATATTTTAACTTTATTGCCACTTATTATAGTTTTATTTACTGAAGGGTTAATTTTTAATAATTATACTGAGAGAAAAGAAATTTGTGATTAAGATTGTATAATCCTTTGATTAGTATATATCATTTCTCATACTGTAATATTAGTTTCAACTCTACCAAAATACAATTTTTCACTTTCTTCCCTAAGAGTCCATTAGTCATACTCAGTAGAAATGCCAAGTCTGCTCCTAGCCAGATAATAAGTTTTTGTTTATGTTTTTATCTGAATTATCTGCATAATGTGCACTTCTCAGTTGTTTGGGGAAAAGTTTTGGTATCATGTGTAAGCTTGCCTACTACTTGCTTTAATCATAAATAAAATGTTACCTATTCCAAACTTCTATCTTATTTGCATTGTCCTGGGAGACAGGACAATCCCTCTTTGATGATTTTGCATGTAGAACAGAGCATCCAAATTTACACACTGCCTCACATAAAAATTACACTACTAGAAAATAAATGTAATTCCAAAAGTAGGAGAATAAAATTGCAAATGTGAACAGTAAAAGTGGCAAGATGGCCCCAACAACTAAAAATAAGAGTGATCAACCTGTTAATAAAGCAAACAAACAAAAAAACCCAAACAAACAAAAACTCATTGATCCTTTTTTATTTGCCTGGATAGTAATAGAGGCTGACTGGGTAAGAAAACATTATTTCTGGTTAATTAATTGTCTTATTTGAAAGTGTTCTTTAAGTATACAGTACACTTGGATGACTGTCCCTCTGCCTTCTTTATCACCCTCTCATCTCTACCACCATCTCTTCTTCGTGCACTCTCTTTCTCATACCCAGATACATAACTTTTATTGTGTTTGGTGAACTATTTATTTAACCAGGACTATCTATGTGTACTCTAGATTGGAACCATACATTGGAGCACATTTATTTTATAATATCTCCTTTTTAAAAGTCTAAATAAATTCCAGCAATCAAGAAATATTTCCCTATAATTACTTAAAGTTTTTATGGTCTGAACTCTATAATTAAGAGACATGGGTTAGCAGAATGGGTTAAGTAACACAAATCCTTGCTTTTGTTATCTATCTATCTATCTATCTATCTATCTATATCACCTTTCCTTCAGAGATAAGAACCACAGTAAAATGAAAGGATTAGAAAAAGTATTCAGAGAAAAGTTGAAAAGGAACCAAGAAAGTGTCACTGACCTAATGTAGGACAAAATACATTTCAATATAAACACAATCAGAAGACATAAGGCAGATATTTCATTTGGATCAACAGTACAATTAACCAAGAAAACACTACAATCCTAACATACATTCACCAAACTCTGGTACACCCAGTCTCATAAAACAAAGCATGTTATTAGATTTAAAGACACAGATTAACTGTAACTCAGTAGTACTAGGAAATTTCAATTCCCCAGTTCTCTCATAGGCAGGTCATCAAGGCAGAAAAGAAATAGTGCAGTATCACAGTTGAATCACACTGTGCATCTAATAGATCTGACAAGGTATCAACAGATTGGTACACACAGACACCAAAGAACATACATTCTATCCAGTAGCCCATGGAAAGTTCTCTAAAGTTGACCAAATTCTGTAACACAAAACAAATCTCAATTAAAACAAAAAGAACAAGTGAAATAACTGTGTCTCCTGTGTGATTACGTAACACTAAGACTGAAAATCAGCATCAAGACAACCTTTGGTAATTGCATGAACTCATGAACATTAATACATTACAGAAGATGAATGGGCAAAGGTATGAATGATGAAGCAATTTAAAAGTTCTTAGAATTAAATGAAAACAGAAAACACACTGTAGGCAGAATTTTCCTGTCCCGACCTTCTTTTCCCAATTAAGCTGCAGTGTATTTCCAAATAACTGACTTGTAGACTTAGGACGAAGCAACCCAATAGAAGAAAAACAAATCTTAAGAGGAAAGCGTGCAGGGCCAAACGTCTTCATTAAAACTCAGAGAGAGCACAAATAAATAATTCAATGAGACAACTCAAAATTTGAGAAAAACAATAACAAATCAAACCACTATCGAGTTGATGAGAAAAAATATCAGCACTTATTTTTACAAGTTCATATTGATAAGTAAAATGCAAGGTTTCAATATAATTCATTTTAAAATATTTTAAATACTGCCTCATGATGAACCCATAACACCTTGAAAACTGAGTGCAACTCTTCTTTTGAGTCTGTTCTTATATTATCCAAACAAAAATAATTTTGTGATGTATTTTAAGCAGGAATCTCTTTGGTTGCAATGCTTTCTTTAACAGAACCATATGCTTGCTGACTTCCCTTGACTCTACTATGGGAGTTGCAAAGGTGTACTTTAGAAAATGGGATTTTGATATATTTTCAAATTATGTTTGATACATTCTTGTCAGGTATAGCAAAACTACTGAAAAGAGCATCACTGGATTCATTTGTGTCTTTCAAACGTAACAAGATACCTTGTTGTACTCACTAAAAATAGATTATTTTTGATAGAGGATTTGTTTTCTTCCTTTCTTGCTATTCCAATAACTTCAGTACTTAAAACAAGAAATAAACACTACCTAATGGAAGAATAGTACAACATTTTCCCTATAAACATTGTGGCTAACACAATTAAAAATTTAAATATAAAACAGTCTTCAAGGGAATGCCATATAAATATACAGCTAAGTAAAACACAACTTTGCTTAAATTATCTCCATAGTTGTTTCTTTCTTAAAAAAAAAAAAACTGCATGTGTTTACTTACAGTAAAATTCCTCTTCATGTATCTCTGAATATACCAAATGAGGAAGAGAACATATAACTATCAAGGCAATGTGGTATTAGAAGCTAAGAAAATTATCTGCAAACGCTTTTGTGACAATCTAAGTCTGTGTTTGGAATTAAGTTTCTTCTCAAGAATCTTTTTCTATTTAAAGACCAGAGTCACCATGGGAAGCTGGACTTGGCACTGAAAATAAGGTGGCTCTGATTTTCTACTGCAAGACCATTGGTAGCAGAGACCGTTTATCAAAATAAGTAATTTTAATTTACTAGATGACATCATTTTTGCATAGCTTATTATTATACATACCTTTTGAATTTTTGTCCCCTTGACTGTTAAATCACACACAAATACTTAATAAAAATGTTTCTATTTATTTCTCAGGCTATCTTCGTTCCTTCAGGTCTCCAGCATCATCAACCTACCCAACTCCATAAAAGTTACATGTTAAGTAGAGTATAATTTTTCTCACCCATTTTGTTTTTAAGTAATCATGCTTACAGGGCTGCTTGTTAATGCCAGCCAAATAAAATGGTACAGCTCTAGCACTCAGTTTTATGGACCTCAAGCCTTGTTGAATTTATTGTATTACTCATAGTTGTCTAATTCATTTTATGCAACAGATTTAAAATGCAATGACTTAGGGGTGCTAGAAAAATATTTGCCAATAGACATCCTCAAACCTCTATAATCGTGGATATCCACGTTTCCCACTCTGGAGAATACACTTCCAGAAATTGAATTGATGAAACCAACTTTAAATATAGTTTTAATTTTTATAGTGCTTGCTAGATGGTTTCCAAGAATTTTTGAAAGGATTCCAATATCCACAGCAAACAGGGAGGTGCGTTTTTATTGCATTCTTGCTGACGAATGATATTATCACTCACTTTAATGTGTCAATCTGATAGGCTAAATGTGGTATCCTATACTTTAACATGTATTTCCATGGCTAGCTATAAATTGTATCATCTGTTCATGGGTATTCTGGTCATTTTTGCTTGATATTATTCATTTTGAAATTCTCTACCATTATTTTCCTTTTAGGATATTTGATATTTTGTGGTTACACACTTAAATCCAGGTATTTTCCTTAATTTTTCTAGTAACTTCATTATTTTTTTTTTCTAAAGTTGGATATATATATATATATATATATATATATATATATATATATATATATAATTTCTCATGTATCTTCTTAGTTTTAGTCATGCATTGCTCACATCCTTTAGGCCGAGGTGCTCTTTAGGAAATAACAGAATGAGGAATCAGAATTCATGTCTACTGTTGCAGACCTATAGAAAAACACTCTCAGAACGGTTGCTTTAGAACCCCTTTCCCGATTTGCCTGTGTCTACCTGCTGTTTCATCCTAAAATCTCCTTTGAGTTGTAGGCTTCACAGAAGCATTTTCATACCTTGTCCTCTCAAGAACTCCACATAAGGCATCAGAACATGCTACCCATCACCTGAATTGTTTGTCATAAATTTTTTGGAGGAATATCGCTCAAGCATCCAGTACACTGTCAAATCTTTCAGTCTGAATGCCAGCAAACCTCCAACCATGTGGGCAATGACAAGTTCTGTTCTCTGATTGAGATGCAATCTGAGTCACTGAACCATGATACATTTCCATTTCAAGAATAGTGAACCTTCATGCACATTTATACCCACAGTCCAACTGGAGAAAGGAATCCCTGGGGTATTTTGACTGGGCGCTCCCCCCCTTTTTTTTTAATAAGAAATTTTCTATTTACTACACATACCACCCACAGATGCCCCCTCCTCCCTTCTCCCTCCCTCCAACCCTCTCTCCCTAGCCACCCCACATCCCTACATGCTCCAAATTAAGGTCTCTCATGGGGGAGTCAGCAGAGCCCAGCACACTGAGCCTATGCAGGTCCAAGCCCCTTCCCACTGCGCTAATCTGCACACGTAGTCACACCACAGGCACAGGGCTCTCAAAAGCCTGCTCATGTACCAGGAACAGATCCTGATCCCCTTGCCTGGGTGCCCTCCAAACAGTTCGAGCCAAACAACCATCTTCCAAATCCAGAGGGCTGAGCTAGGGCAATTCCTTTTAAATATAAGTATTCATATGGCTGCTTTATTATACTCTAGGTCTTTCAGTGGGTAAATGTCCCATTTTTCAAGAAGCTAACACTAGCCAAATAACTAAAAGCAAGTAGGAGGAGTAGGAAAAAAATAATCTCCACCAGGGAAGAACCCACTGTTGTTTATCTAATAAGTGGTCAGCCTCGATTTCATATACATAAAAGAAAGACAGTCTGAGCAGATCATATACAATGAGAGCCAATAGGTGATGAATTTAAAAGAGAACAAGGGGTAGTAGCAAGGTTCAGGGGTAAGTGGGATAGAAGGAGAAAAAAAGAAGGGAAATGATGGAATTATGATTTAATTTAAAAAGATGACATTCTTCAATTTTTAAATACGTTAATTTAATAAACACATATTTTGTTTATGAAGTGATAGCCTTAGAACACACTCACTGAATAATTATAGGTATTGAATAGGTATGCTTTATAATAAAACACAACACATCTCAATACAGTTGTAGTATATCTTTGTATAAATTAAATATAAAAGCATAAGTTACTTTAATAATGAGAGAAACAGCAGCCAAAAACAACCCCCTTAAAGAATGTGACTATATTTAATTAATAACCTGAGCATATACTTTTGAAACATGTCACAATTTGTTTCAAACTTTTGTGCCTTGAATCTAAGATGCCTGGAAGGCTATTCATTTGCTGGCTTAGTTTACATTTGAAGGGATTTGATGAAATGATGCCAACCTGAAATTTCAAAGCTATGCTGTGAATAATCCCTTGATATATTCATAATATGATAGAGCTTATGGTAGGTAAGTGAATGAATGGGTAATTGGAGGCATCTCCACAAAGATGTTATCCGTTCCCTAATTCTTTTTGATCTGCCTTTGTGTAAGCACCATGAAGTAAGCAGCTCATTCTGCTACATGTATTTACCACCAGGAAATTCTACCTCAATTCAAATTCAAAGTCATAGATCAGGTAGCCTTGATCTAAACACCCCGAAACTATGAGTTAAAGAGAACTTTTGTCCTGTAAGCTATTTTATTAATGTAATTGTCACTGTCATGAAAAGAAGAAAAAAAAGGTTAGTACAGTATCCAACCACATATTTATTAACTTCTTTAATTTTTCTTTTTTGAATGCTTGACAATATTGGATAATAAAGGAGTTAACTGAATCAATATAATTTGTCAGCATTGTTTATTAATAACGAGTTGGAATGCTACACCTTGAAATTTATAAGAATTATGGAAGTGTATTACTTCTTCAATGTTGTATGACGTTTCATTTGTATTCTGACAAATAAAGCTTGCATGGAGATCAGAGGGTGGAGCTACCCACTAGTTAACCATACAGGCTAGACAGTGGTGGCACAAACCTTTAATCCCAGCACTAGGGAGGTAGAAACAGGAAAATAAGATGGGTGGAGACAGGATGTCCATCCCCATTCTGTCTGAGGATTCACAGAGACAGGATAGACTCCATGAGAATTTGTAGAGGGAAGAAATTTCTAGTGGCTGCTCCTCTGCCTCTCTGCTCTTTCAGCTTTCACCCTGATATCTGACTCTGAGTTTTTATTATTAAGAATAATTGGGATTGTATTTCAATTTTTTCAAGTCATGCAGCATAATTCTCATGGCCTAAAACAATGATTAATAAAGGTCCCAGGAGATGTTTATCTTGACACAGTATTACAATAACATTAAATATAAATATTTTTCCAGATCTTGTTTCCAACATTCTGACTTCTGTCAAATATCCTGCTAATGTATTCATAAATTTATATTGTTATCTAATGCTGAAGACAATAATGCTTGATAAGGCTAAATCTAAGGAAATCTATTCCATTCAAAGAACACATTTCTTTGAAATGAAGGACAGTGAACTGAACTTCATATGATGCATAAGATAAACATTTGATACAGCTGGTCTGAGAGATTTTAATGAAGGTATCTTACTCACTATATCCATAACTGTATGCCTCTATTTTATTTCATACCATTCATACAATTAAAGGAACAGGTCATTAGAGTTTTAGTATTTGTGATAATCTACAACAAATGTATGATATATGTATTTGGAAAACAAATTTTATTGAACAAAACCTAGCAAAATGTTACTGAAAATGAGACATATATTAAAATTACATTTAAGACCATTGTTAATGTACTGCCATAGTATATTTTCAGAGGATCAGTATATATAAGATCTGGTTGGCATCATAGTGGAGGTAAATGTGTAACAGATGGTGGTTTATATGAGTTGATGTGGTGGTATTGTGTTCCCCGAAATATTGTGTGTTCCCCGAAATAAACTTATCTAGAGTCAGAGAACAGGACGGCCACAATATTAAACATGAGGATAGGCAGTGGTAGCACATGCCTTTAATCCTAGCATTTCAGAGACAGAAATACCTCTGGATCTCTGAGTTCAAGGCCACATTAGAAACAGCCAGGCATGGTGACACTGACCTTTAATCCCAGAAATCCAGCCTTTAATCCCAGGGAGTGATGGCAGAGAACAGAAAGATATATAAGGCGTGAAAACCAGGCACCAGAGCTAGTTAAGCATTTGGCTGGTTAAACTTTTAGGTTTTGGAGCAGCAGTTCGGCTGAGAGCCATTTTGGATGAGGACTCAGAAGCTTGCAGTCTGAGGAAACAAAACCAGCTGAGGAACTGGCAAGGTAAGGAAGCTGTGGGTTGTTCTGTGTCTCTGATCTTCCAGCATTCACCCCAATACCTGGATTTGGGTTTGATTTTATTAATAAGAATTTTTAAGATCCCTGATACAAGATATACTGGTATATGACCAGGGCTGGGTATGCCGGTCATTAATATATTAACATAGCACCTGCCAATAAGAAAGCTACATCTAATGCCACAGCTAATATAGACAGTTAAATAGACAATGCTAGTATAAAATTAAAGTAAGTTTTTGTGTTTTTGTAAACTCAGTAGAAATTAAGAGAATGATTTCAGAAATGTTAGGAAGACATGCCCTGAATTAACACAACTAATAAAATCCCATTTAAATGGAATTTATGTGCACTCAATATATGTCTTATTTTCAAATAAAGTTCAAATTGCAATTTCATTGTATGTCACTATGTTAGGAAGTAGAATATTGACTATCTCCTTATTTAATGTACTTTACAAGAGAGTGTTCTACAGCAAAGCACATTTTCAGGAATGGAATGAAAGGTATATAAAATGCTGGCTCTCTACAAGCCATACTAACTCTACTATAATTAGATCAATATTTGTTATTGCATCTCTCACACTGTGATTACCACTCTCATTTTACTCAGAGAAAATCTCTGATTTCTTTGGTAATTACCTACTTTACATTATAGTTTATGAAATTTCAGAGGGTTTGGCTGGTAAAATTATTTTGCAATTTTTTTTGATGGTCTAATCCATAACTTTGCAAACCACAGTAATCTCAGATAGTGATAGATAATGAAATGTTTCACTTTTTAATCATTGGATAAATTCTTATTATAAAGTTAAAGATTAAGTATATATTTTAGAACACTAATAAAACCAGCAGTGTAAAGGCACGAAAACCTGTAAAACCTATTCCAATTGGAACTGTTACAATGAAGCTTAACTGAAATACATCAAGTGACAAGCTTGATTTTAGTGGGAATACAATGCAAAACATCTAAAATTCAGAGAAAATCAACCCTATAACTGGAACACTTGAAAATCTGAAGGTATTTACTTTTACATATTAGTGAAGATCTAATTTTTGCAGTAGGTTCTTTTTAATGTTTCTTTGTTTTTTCCTTTGAGAAATGATGATGATGATGATGATGATGATGATGATGATGATTTAAAATCTATTCTTCTCTCATAGAATGCATTCACAGTATTCCCTACCTCCCTTCACTCTTTCTAGCAACTCATCACCTCTCCTGTCCCCCAGGTCTACTCCCCCTCCATTTCCTCTTCAGAAAAGAGCAGGCCTCCAAAAGACAACCAAACACAACAAGACAGCATGCAATACCACAGTGAAAATCCCTAATATCCGTGCTGGACAAAGCAACCAACTAGGAGAAGAGTTCCAAGAACAGGCAAGAGTCAAAGAAAGATACTCCCTCTTCCACTGTTAAGAGTCCCCCCAAACCCCAAGCTAACAACTACAATGTATACATAGATTTGCCAGAAAGATCCATGGCAGCATTAAGAGACAGAAAAGTTGATTTAGGAGGCTTTAAATTTTAAGAATGGAGAAAGGAAGCGTGTGCATGATACAATATTCCTAGGTTAAAATTGTGTGTCAATAAACTGAAGAGAGAGTAGGTACAGAGAATTAATAGTTTTTAGGGTAGAGCTGGGGGTTAGAACTTTCCCAAGTTGGCTGCAGGAAAATTTATTACACTCAATCTCTTTAATGTGATCTATCTGAGACTCTTTCTGACCACATGTCTTGCCAAATGGAAGATAATTGGGGCAGCTAGCTTCTAATGTTTGTCTCAGGGAATGGAGCAGAGATTAGGTGGTGGGAACCAAGGTTAGGAACTGCCTGACCAGATTCTCTCCCCAAAGGTCCCATGGAGTAGCAGGGGAAGTCACCCAGCATTTGAGAGAAATTGTGCTCAGTAATTATCAAACTGCTGGGTCTTTTTTGGGATAAGTCCCATTCAAAGAGGGAAAGCTATGGTTTCACAAGAGATTCACTGTAAGAAGAGCCTTCATACAAAAGGCACCACTCCCATTGCCGTGCGACTGGGTCTCCTCCATCAGAATGCATTAATTCTGGTGGTTTGCTTCTGCTTTATCAGTTGAAATCCTACTGTATAGTCCTGCAGATCACAGTAATAGAGGATCTGGTGCAGACATATTCTAAACATTGCGTTTTGATCGTGTTCACCTCCCATTTCATCCATCCCTACCCACACGATTTTATGCCCTCTTCTCTCATTTTTTTATTTTAAAAAGTGACAAGAACAAAAGCAAACAAAAACAAAACAGCTTTATGTTTGCTTTGTGTTAGTCAACTACTCTTGGATGTGGGACCTGTTCTAGAGTATGGGCAATATACTAGAGGTCATACATATCATTAAAGAAAACTTGCACAATTTTCTAGCAGACATCAAATTTCAATAAATGCTCAGCTAATGGTGGCATTAAGTGGTACCAAATTTCTTTTGCTCATACAGATTGTGTAAATAATTTCCTTGAAGACATCCAATACCTCTAGCTCCTACACATAGATCACCTCTTCCACATGGTCCCTAAGTCTTGAGGGGAAGTTGTAAAATAGCCATGCAATTTAAGAAAGAGCACTCCCAAGTTTCTTATTCTCTAAATGTTGACCAGTTTTTATAGTGACATTTTATTTGTATTGAAATGTGATTTTATTTATATGTTAATAAAGTTGCCTTGAGGTCAGAGCAAGCCAGAGCAGAAACTGGGCTGTAGTGGTGCACGCCTTTAATCCCAGCACTTGGGAGGCAGAGCTAGGTAGGTCTCTGTGTGTTCAAGGACATAGCCAACATGGCAGACACACGCCTTTAATCTCAATAGCAACCATTGAAGACCTGGAGGTCTGTACAAACTGGCAGTGACGAGGAGGTCATGTGGCTGGTTTTACAACCAATGAGAAAACAGAACAGAAAATCCATAAAAAAAGATAGGACAGAGAGGTAGCTCTCTGGTGGAGAGGAAGAAGAGCAGAAGCAGTGAAGGGTAAGGTTTTCCACTCTTGCTCTGACCTTGTAGTTTTTAACTCTGCAATTGGTTCTGTGTTTCTTATTTAACAAGCCAGTTACTTCTACAAGTTTTAGGTTTCTATGTTAATTGCCATATACTGCAAGAAGAAATTTCTCTCATGAGAACTGAGACACACTGATCTAGGGGTATAGCAGTAAGTTCTCAAGAGTAGTTTCAGTACTATGTCCATTTGGTAGAATAATAGTAGGAGGGTTTTCCTATGATCTGTCTAGCCACAGTGCTTAGCCATTAGTTCCATCATCTGGACCAAGCCTTAAATTGAATAATAAAGTGGTTTGTTATCCTCACAACATTCTTTACAATATGACACTAGACTTGTCTTTATCGCCAGTCATGCTGTAATTGTAATCCCCAGATAACATAGATTGGTGAGAATGGTGAATACTCTTCTCCTATCAGAGCATTAACAGTACATTTCATCTTTGCTTAGTTTTAATTTAATTTAATGACTATATGGCTTTGACAAAAGACAATTATTTTAAACTTAAAATATTTGCATAATTTGACAAAGGTTATTCAATATAATTTAATTTTTAAGATTGATAAGCATAAAATTTCCATGCATCTTTTACTTTGTGTTTTACAGTAAAAATATGGTGTAGTATTTTTACATGAATAGTAATCTAAATACTTTTGAAATGGAGTGTGAAGAGCAGAGTATTTGTTTCAATAGACTTTTCTTAGCTCAAGAATTTGAAAGCACATTAAATTTTAAAACATTTTTTGTATCATTTAGGCAGATTAAAGTTTAGTTTATATTATTTTTGTTCCTGTAGGAAAGCTGCTATTTGTTAACTAGGAACCCATTTATGACCAATTCTGCATTGATTTATCCCTTAGCAAGGTAATTAACTTCTGACTCTATTTCTTAATTTATATGGTATAGTTTCATTATATGTAGAAATAGATATATTTTCAGTTTTCGATGAAGACGAAACTAAGGTTGCAAAGAGGGCAAAATGTGATGGAAATTTGGTTGTCTGTTTTTAATCCGTTTTTAACTTCAAATTAAGCTACATAATCCTTTGTTATGACTTAGTTTCCACAATGGAAAACTTAATGCTAGAAAATATATGAGGTACTATATCTAATTCTTCCTTTCTAGAAATGATTAAAGACTATTTTTCTTGTCATGAGACTTAGAAGTTGTGAATAGAGGAATAATGTACAGGATGATACTGGGGAAGAAATGAGTTATTAACAGTATATTTCACTCTTGTCATAGAAAACTTGAGAAGGGTATGCTGATGATTTCCCATTAGACAATACTGGAAATATGTTTTGGGCAGATATTCCTCCAGGAACAGTCATTTAAACATTGAAACTCGACATCAGAAAGTTACTTTCATTACGGCTGTCATGTCTTCCGCCTTCTCAGTTGTTGGTTATAATCATTATGGGTCTGCAACATAGACCAACACTGCATTGTCACATTATGCCCTTTTCTTTGGTATAAACAGTTTATTTTCTTCTTATTTACGATACAAATTGTTATTATGTTTATAATAAAGTATGTCTTTTGTTTATTGGCAATAAATTATGAGATAGAAGTCATGTTCATGATAAAAACTTACATATTCATTAAAATTTACTTGTTGCAAAAAAAGTAGATAACATGAGAAAAATTGGAAACTATGATTAGAGGTAAGCTGAATATAAAGTCTAATACAGGAATGAATAGTAATTACCTTCAGAAACAAAATATATTTTAAAAAAACTATTTGAAAAAGCCTGAGATGGAGAAGATTGGTGTGTAACTTAATATTAGAGAGTATAGTTTTCAAAAAAATATTCAAAAATGGGAGTGGAGATGGAGAGAAGTTTACATGCTAAAAAAAGTAGAAGACTGTGGATCTGAGTGTTTATTTTGAAAGATGAATGAAGTCTATACGACAGAGTATATTGCTGTGGATGATTGACTGATAAATAAAACACTGATTGGCCAGTAGCCAGACAGGAAGTATAGGCGAGACAAAGAGAGAGGAGAGGTCAGGGAAGTAGAAGGCTGAGGTCAGGAGATGCTGCCAGCCACCGCCATGAGCTGGGAAGCCACGAGCCATGTGGCAAGGTATAGATTTATAGAAATGGGAAAATTTAAGATGTAAGAACGAGATAGCAAGAAGCCTGAGCCATTAGGCCAAACAGTTTAAGTAATATAAGTCTCTGTGTGTTTGTTTGGGTTCAAGTGGCTGTGGGACTGGCAGATGAGAGAGATTTGTCCTGACCTTGGGCTAGGCAGGACCAGAAAAACCACAGCTACAGCATATGACACTTAATGACAGACCTTTATAACATGCAATATGTCACATGTATATTAGGGAGGAGAGAAAATACAAACAAGTTTGTTACTTTTTTTCTCACCTAATAAGAAAGAATATTCTGCACTGGTTTGTGGTGGTGAATGCCTTTAATCCCACCACTCAGGAGATAGAGAAAACTGCATCTGAGTTTGAGAATAGCCTGGTCTACAACGTGAGTTCCAGGACAGTCAGAGCTGCACAGTGAAATCCTGTCTTAAAAAACCATTATACTTATGGGTTAATTGATCCCTTCTTTCTCTTTAGAGAATCTTCTTTTTGAAGTAGTTGGTGATGAAAAGAGACCACCCACCTCCCCCCAACTGATGAAAGTACAGAGAATAAGTCAGTTGATTTTTCTGCTTTAAATGGTGTTTTTTTTTTTTTTTTTTTTTATCAAACCCTTTTCTCCAAAAAGCCCATGGATCATCATGGAAGAAGAGACAGATAAATTACCCAGATGCAGTGGATGACTACAAGGAAAGAGTATTTTCTTGACACAGTAAGACAGCTGCTCATAGAGACTAACAGTTTTTGTTACAATAGCAGGCTATAGATCTGCAAAAGCTCATGCAAGATCAAACCTCAGCATGGAGAGATTCTGGCTATATGTTAGTGAAAGAACTTTTAGCAATTGTTAGCTGATAGGAGATGGATGTTCAGTTTTCCTTTTTTAACTTTCTATTGATACTTTGTGGATTTCACACCATGCATCCCAATCCCATTGAACTCCCCATCCCTTTATATCTGTCCTCTCTGCTCTTCCAACCTCCCCCCCAAATAAAATAAAGTAAAATTTAAAAGAAAGGAAAAAATATTGTGGATACTCTAGTGTCACATAGTGAGTCACACAGTATACCCTTTAGTCCATACATTTTTACTGGCAAGCGTTCATTGCAATGAATCACTAGGTCCGAGTTCTCTGGCTTCTGCTACACTATTGATATAGGTTCCTCACTGGGACAACTCTTGGACATCCTGTTGTTGTCCTCTATCATGGAGATCCTACAGCTTTGGATCCATAAGACTGGCCTCTTTATGTCCTCCAGCAATTTTCTTAAGAGTGGAGTTACTGATAAACTGATCATGTTCTACAAGATCATAAATACAAGATCTCTGGGTGCCATTAACATTCTTGATGGGTTTAAACTACACACACACACACACACACACACACACACACACACACACATACACCAAAAGAAGACACAGAGTTTGCAAATAGAAAAAGAAAAGATGGATCTCAGGAGGGTTGTTGGTGTGAATATTATGAAAACATACCATACAGAATACTAAAAATAATAAAATGAAGACAAAGCATTTATATTTATGAATTTCAAATATTGTAATGTATGTGTTAATATGATGTACTTTGAAGAACAATTTTGTAAAGCACATATTCAAGGAACATTTACAGTTCTTCTCAAGGTTGATTTGATTGGTTTAATAAGTCATTTTTGTCATTTTAGAGTAGTATACTAATCTCTTTGGCCATAATTCCATCAATTTAAAGGATCAAGAAAGCAATCCAAATTCAACTAAATGGTTCTTAAAAGCACTATACATAACCTTGAGTTCTTTGGGCACAAAGAACTAAATTCAAATCCACTCTAATTTTGATTGACTCCAACATAATTCCATTATTTCTTTGACATATTTTATTACTTAAAAAATTAAATCAGTAATGGAGAAGCCCTTAAATTTGTCCCTGAAATATGGTGTTCTTTCTCAATCATACAAAGGTATTTTACAGAAAAGACACTACATGGTTATAAAATATTTAATAGCTATAGACAAATATATTTTTATAAATATTATTTTCAGTAAAGGACATTGGAAAATACCATAGTTTGTGTTGTCTTGTATCATGTGAATTTTATCAATGGTCATATTTTTTTAAAAAAAGAAAACTCATCTTTTGAGAAATGATCAATTGACAATAAGTCCTTAGGATGGTTTGGGCCTAGACATCTTTTACTCGATCAATGACAGAATTAGGTGGCTTGATCTTGCACAGGTATGTGAGTAAAATTAGCTTCTGTGAATGCCTTATTGTGATGACAATGTCATGTCAAGGTGAAAGCATATCATAACATCTTTCCTCATTCTATGGCTGTTACATTATTTTTCCTACCTATTCCAATTGGTCAGGCATGTGTGGGATCATTCATAGAGATTTCCTGCTTAGTCTCTATACAAGTTTATAACATTATCAAATTTTACAACAGTATTTTACAAATTTTTACTTTTTTCTAAAAGTTGTTTTTCAGTAATGTGATTAATTTGAATTGTAAGATTATCTATATTCAATAAAGTTGGTTATGATTTTAACAGTTTCTAAGTGTTTGATTTGTATATTTGATTCATTTACATGCAGCAAATGGGTTTGTTCTGATTTCATTTCACAAAATGACTCATGAGAAACAGTAAAAAAAATTTTGGACAATCATTTTATGGTATAATTTTAAGAGAGTTATTATTTTCTAGAACAAGAAGGCATCCCCTCTGTCCATCAGAAAAGAGGTTAAAAGTCCAGTGATTCCCATAGGAAGATTCTTATATTTTACACTTTACAGTTATAGATACTTCCAATACAATTAGCAAAATAACCATGTTTATCATAGAAAAAAAAGCAGAATCAAGCTAGTAAAAAGCAAAGGGAAACTATATAATGAATATATGAATCCAAACACTGAGACTGGAGTAGTCAAATCTTTTTAAAAACTAAATGAGTTATTGACATTTGAATATGGAGTTTTTCAAATACAATTTGTATTACGCTGATAATTTCATTTTTATAAAGGTTTATTTTTCTGAGACATTGTAAACATATTCTGTATTTCTTCTTGTGTTTATTCATAGTGTTCGTCCGATGACAGAGCAATGTTTTCCACTAATCCCGGTTTGAAACACAAATGATAAAATTGACAAGACTTCTTATTCAACTACAGTGATTTTAAGGATGAAAATATGAACATCAGTATTTTATTGTTTAATTTATTTAATGAATTTGAAGTCTACCATGATATTTGTACTCCTCACACACCCAAGAACATCCACAGTGCAGTTCCCTTTCTTCAGAATTTAAATTGGTACAAAGAAAACTTAAGGGTTTAATAATGATATGTATATCTCGGTAGCAATGAATAGCTCTCAAATTGGACTTAAGATCCACTTAACAAGAAAGAAATCATGCCTGGGAATGGAATCTAGCAAATTATATGAGAGACTAGAGGAGCCATTGGTCTAGGAGAGATCCTATAACTACCACTTTATGAAACTATCCAAATCCCTTATTACACATAAATATTCATTATTATACTCACGGAAAACACAGTTCTTTTTCCTCGTGCAAGATCTCGTTGCAACAGATGGAGACTATTATAGTAAACTGCAACCAATCATAATGCAGACTTGCAGAGCCAACTTCCAGTTGATACATCTACAACACAATTTCTGTCTCTAAAGCTCAAGAATCAGCAGAGAGAAGGCAGAAGTATTGTAAAAGCCAGAGGAAAAGGAAACTTGCTGTGTGATTATGTCTCCTAGAAATATCAGTCTCACCAATATTACTACCTAAACTTGAACATTCACAACAATGGACACACTAACATGAAAATGGGAAAAGACAAAGATACTCAACCCTACACGAAGAAATTTAGGCAATGAGGTAATATGGAAAATGGGAGAAATTTTGTTATTCAATTAATTATCTAATAGCAAGTGGTCAGTTGAAAGATTATATACATACAGGTAATATTACAGTGTCTTAACAGTTTGTGTTTGTGTATTTAGAAATTGATGTTATTTTCACCATTAAATAAAACAGTAGCATGTATTGAAAGACAGCAAAGCTGGTACATGGGAGGCATTGGAGAATGAAAGCAGAGGGGGTAAATAATGCAATTATATCATGATTTCACAAAATTATAAAAAGCATTTTCCTAGTTGGAGATATATTCCTATATTTGATGTTTACATGTGGTTTTCTCTTTATGATAATTACCTGAATCTCATAGTTTTATAGTTTATAATATCAGATCTCACATAAATGACTTCAATTAATATCACTTCCCTGTTTATGAGTCTGTTTTACAGAGTAATCATTTTCTAACACAATGAGATTCTGAAATCACAATTTGATTTTTAAATTTAACAACATTGTATACTAACCATAATTTAAGAATTGTTTTTAATCTTGACCTTTGTGTCATATCATGCAGTGGGATCTGGACCCATCTTTAGTGCATTAGCTGGCTGTTTGGAACCTGGGGCTTATGCGAGGACACGTTGCTCAGCCTGGAAAGAGGAGACTGGATCTGCCTGGACTGAATCTACCAGGTTGAGCTGAATCCCCAGGGGGGTCCTTGCCCTGAAGGAGATGGGAATGTGGGGGGACTGGGGGGAAGGCGGTGTTGGGGTCAGGAGAGGGGAGGACAGGAGAACCCATGGCTGATATGTAAAATTAAATTAAATTTAAAAAAAGAAATAAAATTAGATGAGGCTAACATTTTAAGAGTCAGAAATAAAAGGCGGAAGAGTCATGTGGTCTGAAGAAATTTTAAGACACTGAAGAAAGAAATTGAAGAAAATTACAGAAGTTAGAAAGATTTTCCATGGTCCTGGACCAATAGGATAAACATAGTAAATATGACAATTCTACCAAATGCAATCTACAGATTCAATGAAATTCCCATCAAAATTACAATTTAAGGTCCACTTCACTAGTTGGATCCCATACCCATAAATATTTGGATGATTAAGAACCAGAAAGTAGATACCACAGCACATATTACCAATCAAAATTGTACTGGTCTTAAAACGTAATGATCAAAAGACTCTTTATGGCATTCTGCTATACTCAGAGGTCAGTGCCTTGCTCAGTCATCATCAGAGAAGCTTCCTGCTGCACCAAATAGAATCATGTAGAGACCATGGAGAGAAATTATGCAGTGGGTAAGAGACCTTCAAATACTCAACCTAAATGGGTATTTCCATGAAACCTGTACCCTTAGGGAACATGGTGAAAGAGGAGATAGAAAGAGCTTAAGAGCCAGATTAGTTGGAGGACACCAAGAAAACAAGGCCTTCTAAATCAACATGAACTAGTAGAGATTGAGACAGCATGCATAGCATCTGCATCAGATCCTCTGCATATATATTCACATACACACACACACACACACACACACACACACACACACACACACATGAGAGAGAGACAGAGACAGAGACAGAGAGACAGAAAGAGGTAAGTAGAGAGAGAGACACCAAGAGAGAGAGAGAAAGAGAGACAGAGAGATAAGTAGAGAGAGACACACAGAGAGAGAGACAGAGAGAGCACAAAAACTACAGGGGAATAACTTTTGGCAGGGTATGACAGAGTGATTGCATGCATGAACTCACAAATGCAGTGCTTATATGCACAAAACATACACAACTTGCAAAGACAGCAAAAATCACAGCAAGGACTGGGTAGAGACTCATCAAACTCTATCTTTAACTTAGAAGTTAATGGTAATTGTTGGCTGCTGGGTGAGAGACTGTTTTCTTCAGGGATCGGTTCTTGGTAAGGATAGCCATGATCCTTTAGATGGTCCTATATCCATTCTCATTCAGAAAGTATAAAATGGACACAGTGTGTTAAACAAAATTAAAAGCATGAACAGGAATTTAAAAGGGATAATTGGAGGGGTGGTAGGATGGCAGTGGAGATGAAGGAATGAGGTATATATTTGATTCAAAAACATTATATGCATGTATGACATTGAAAGGAAAAACGCAGAAATTCTGAGACCACCAGTTTTTCAATATACGCATAAAACATATAAGATTTGTTTTAATGATACATACACATATGATTATATATGTATATATAAATATATGTGCACACACACACACACACACACATATATGATTAAGAAATATATCAGGGTAGAAGTATATCTGAAATACGCTCTTAAATTTTGCTATTTCTTGATTTTGTATTCATTATTACATCTTTGTAAATGTTAGCAGTTTTGATTGTGTTCATACAAATAATTTTTGGAGGATGTCATAATAGAAGATATTTTTGCTTTGGTATTTCCAATTCCAAAGTTAATTTGTAGGTATTTAAAATTTATAAAATTTAACAGAAGCAGAGATAAATAGTCTAATAAAATTACTATTTCAACAGTTGGATTTTCAAGATGAAAAAGAACAGACATTAAATTTGGTGCTACTAGATTGATTAGTATTCTAATAAATTCACTGGTTTGCATAAGAGGGTTTCTTGGTAGTTGTAAGGGTATTTTATTGTTATTCTGAGCTTACTGATAACTGTCAGTTTACGTATACAATGATAAATCACTTGATAAATAAATCCTTCTTTCAAATATATCTCTTGTGTTTTTAAAAGTGCTGTAGTTACATTTTAGAACTTTTAAGTTAGTGCAATGCCAATGACTTTGTCTTGCCTATAGTAACCTATTCCATATTTACTTTTATTCTATTTTTGTGACTACTTTTTACTTCTGACATAAAACTCTTTGTGATTTGTAGCATATTTAATTTCAGCTACTCTATAAAAATGCTCAGCTGTATGTATAAAAGTTAAATTCATTTCTCTATGTGTATTTTCTCAATACGTAGCTATTTTACCTCAAGGGTCAGTTTAAGTATGAGAAGATAATTCCTTATTTTTTCAATTGAATCAAGCTCAGAATAGATTTTTTGTAACTTATAAAATGAAGTGTTAAACAGTCTTATTAATAAAAACCCAGATCCAGATATTGGGGTTAAAACCTGAGAGATCAGAGGAATAGGAAAAGCCACAGCTAACATCACCTCATCAACTCCATAGCTTCCAAAGAGACCTACTTCCTGTATGCCTATATGCCTTTCTGTTCTACCATATCATCATCTCTCTGCCCAGCTATGTCACTTCTTCTTCCTGCCCAGCTCTGTCACTTCCTGTCTTTCTGTACCGACCTCCAGACCTCCATGGGTTAACTTGTGTTGGAATTTAAGGCATGTGCTACCACCCCTGGCTCTGTTGCTAGTGTGGCCTTAAACTCACAGAGATCCAGAGGGATCCATGCTTCCTGATTGATATGATTAAAGGTGTATGCTACCATGCTGGACTTCCATGTTTAATATAGTGGCAGGCTTTTTCTTCTGATCTCCAGGTAAGCTTTATTTATTAGAGCAAAAATAAAATATCACCATAGTAACACTTTCTGGAATATTTTTGACATTTGTCAAGTCTTAATGTAAATGTTTATGAAATAGTTTCACAAAGATTTTATATATATATATATATATATATATATATATATATATATATATATATATATATATATATATATTAAGACCATCTACTGTAGTGGATAGCCAACCCAGCATTGGCCTGGAAGTTCCAACCCCCATTGAGGCTTCAGTAATGATCATGCCCACAAGGCGGGCAGAGGAGGGAGCCGAAGACCGAGGATCAAGAGGAGGTCGCGCTCTTGGTTCGGGGCTCTGGACGCTGGAGGTAGACTGAGCAGGGTTCTCCAGAGAACACCGCCGGACTGCGCTATACCTTTGCCAGACCCTGCAACCTATCCCTTCATTTGTAAGTTACCCCACAAAATAAACCTCCCTTTTAACTACGTGGAGTGGCCTTAATAATTACACCAATAATCTACTAATATTAAATCTTATATCCAAATTAATAAAATTAACTGTAATTTTACACTATAGTTTTAATGATAGGCATTCACCTTATGGCTATGAAAAAATGGGTGAAATAGTTAATTAATGAGCATTTAAAATACTTATGAAACAAATTTCCATTTGTTTTTCTAAAATTTAAGAAAAATCAATAAATATTGACCTTGTTCAGCTTTATAACTGGTTTTAAAGTTAACATGTATAGATCTTATGTCTGTACTACTATTCCTGTTACCATAGACATGAAGTGAAGTTGTGCTTTTCCTTAGAGAAGAAAAAATAAAAACAAAAGAGAAAGAAAAAAAAAAAGCACAAAAATGGAAAATAAGTACAGGACAGTTCATTTATAAAGAACAGAATTAAAAGCAAAAAAGAGAAAAGATTTGAATATCTTTCAGAAGAAAAGTACTTGGAATGAGATATAACTTAAGACCGATTCAGTTAAATGTTCATATATATGTGAATTATTTTATTTCAATATTATTAGGAAGTCTTTTAAATGAAATATAGCTACAGAATATTTTATTGAACTTTCCCTTAATTTTGAGACCACAGGATACAATCAAAGAATGAGGTAATTAATTACTTTTATTTGGCTTTCAGTTTCCTAGAATTCTTTTTGTAGAGCTTCAAAGTATTTAAATATATCGCACTTGTTATTCTATGTTACCTCAATCCAATTTTTATGAGTGTATATGAAGAAGCTATGCTTTTAATTAAGCGTATTAGAAAATAGTGTAGTTTCCTTATGAAGCTGAAGAGGTGATTCCATAGTAAAGAATGTCTACTGCTTTTTCACAGTGTTTGTGTTCTGTTTCTACCACCCACATCTTGTGTCTCACTCCTGCCTGTGACTTCAGCTCCAGGAGTATCAAATTCTCAGTCCTCCTTGGGCACCTGATCTGATATGCAAGTACAAACCAATGTATTCATAATTAACAATGAAAATAATGTTCAAAAAATAAATAAAACAAAGTTTTCAAAGGATAACTATCTTTGCTTGTAAAAGTAACTTTTAAGAAATTATAGTGGATTACACACAGAAAGGAAGCCACATATTTTAATTTCTATTTCACAAATGTTTCCATTTTCCAAATAAGCAATGATAAAAATCAATCGTAAAATTTGTAGATAAGTGTAAATCTCACTTCCCTTCAAAGAAAGTCACAGTAGGATTTTGAAACTAAAATGATATATACACCATGAAACCTACACTAAGCCCTCAGGGAACCTCTTGGACGAGATGAAGAAAAACTTCGAAAGCCAGAGAACCATACGTCTATTTTGAGACAGTGTTTTCTATCTTAAAAAAAAAAAAAAAAGAAGCTGCATCCCTAAAAATTTCAGCAAATAAAGGTTGCCTCAAGAAAGATCTTCACAATGGTGACACCAGTTGACATAGTAACATGAATAGGGGAAATCTCAACAGGCTCTCCCCCTAGATGAAGAGCTAGAGACAATAATGGCTACTGAGGGAGGTAGAATTAGTCTTCAGAGAGGTTATCCAATATCAAAGGGTCAGCCCCAACCATGCATGAGAGCGTGCGCGCGCGCGCGCGCGCACACACACACACACACACACACACACACACACACACACACACACACATATGCAACACTAAATTAGCATATTTTATTTACATTTGCATATGCATGTACATAGACAAACAACAAAAGTTTAAAAAATTATCATAGATTTGAGAGGGAGTTTTGGGGGCACATGTGATAAGTAGTAGTTGGAAAAAGGGAGGAGAGGTAAAAATGCTGTAAACATGATGCTCATGTATGAAAATGTCAAAAACTAAAACATCTAATTAATAAATAAAATAAAATAAAACAGCAATATTCAGTGAAATAAAATTATGGACTAAGAAGACTGCCGTTTTGTTGTTTATTATTCAGAAAATAGTGTGAAGGCTTGATAGGAGAAAAAAAGCAAAATTTAACTAGCTGACCTTATTATCAAGTGCTAACTTGAAATATGATTTGAGGGACAGCATGAATTAGAGACTCCTAGAAGCTAGTTCATTAGCCATTCCTCAAAGTGTTTACTCTCCAAACCTAGAATGAGTTATTAACTACTGAATTAAGCATATAATATGATTTTATATAACCAAACAAGTAAGTTTCAACTTTCTCATTCAGGAGCAGTCTGACAAAAATATAGGTGCTAAAAATACTTTATTTTGTGAAATTCTGGAACTAAAAGAGAATGTTGGTAATATAGAATTTTGAGGAAATTATAGATTAATTAATAATAGTATATTTATATTTTCTTTTATTTTAATAACTGTGCCATAAAAATTACTGTATAAATAATAGCAAAAAACACAACAGAGCTATGCAAAGTTACCCTATTTGTTGCATTTTTTTCTGTTAGTCAATGCTTTGACTTAACAAACAATTAAACAAAAATGAGAAATAAAGATATCAATAGGATAGCAAATTATTGCCAACAGTATATTCAAGGAATGCTCTTATAATTATCACATTTGTTTTTTATAAATATTCCTCTTATTATAAATTTTAGAATAGAAAATAAGTTGAGAAATATACATCAATTATTTTTGTGATTGTATGAGAATCTTCTCAGGGCAGATCTGAAGCATGTTGTGGAATAAAAGAATGCATTCTCGGGCAATCATTCTCTTAGATGGTTATGATAATTTGTACAGTAATAGCCTTCCAAGTGAAATGAAATCTCCATTTTGGTTGCTGTAATATTCAAGCCAAAAGCAAAATTTTGCTTCCTGCTTGTACAACAGAACTGGGCATAGGAGACAGTCACTAAGCAACATAGAAAGTGCTGATCTTAGGCAAAGTTTGAAGTCACATGAAGTTCAAAAATTGGTAAACATTTAGAAATGGAAGTTAAGAGTAGTAGAACTTTAAGTGTGAAAGTATGTTTATTGTAGTGTCTCTCTTGCTATTCACTAAATTCCAAGCACAGTAATTGAAATGAATCACCATTAATTTATTAAATGACTATAAAATTATTTTCAGTGGTTATGTTGTACCTTAGCCAAGAAAATGTATATTTATTTCCCAGAAAGTTATGATCTTTTTAACACCAAAGAGGACACACATATTTGATTGTCTGAGTTTCAGCTTCTGCTGTTGTTTCTTGTGCATATGGCATCCTGTGTATCATCACTGTGTGCAGGTGCTTTTTCAGATTTATGGATATATTCACAGTGTACAGAAAAGAATATAAATAGTTATAGGATTTCATTGTTATATTATAGGTTTCCTTCTATTTATAAGAAAGATGGCAGTCATCAAAACTGTGTCATAGCATTTCCATTTACAATATTGGTGGTGTTGAATTTATTTTTGTTTTTCTATTGTGAGTTAATTAGAGCAAAACTATCAATATTTTTGCAAACAAAATTCCCTTCATCATAAATATGTGTCTCATATAAAAAATATTAAGTGATATTTACATTACACTAAAGCACATAGAATACAAATGTGATGACATAAAATAGAAATGAAATAAACACCTCTAAATCTTGTTTATTCTAATAACTCTGTCACAAAGAAAACAGTCAATGTGTGATGAAACTTACCTATAATCCTATTTCTCAGGATTCAGTGGCCAAATATGAGAATTCAAGGCTATCCTTTGTTACATACTGTAGTAGGAATCTTAAAAGTCTCATTAATAAAAACAAACCTGAGGCCAGTTGTTGGGGTGAGCACTGGAAGATCAGAGAAGCAGAACAAGCCACAGCTTCCTCACCTCACCAGTTCCTCAGCTGGTTTTGTTTTCTCAGATTGGAAGCCTCTCAGTCCTCATCCAGAATGGGTCTTAACTGAACTGTGCTGCTCCAAAGCCTAAAAGCTAAACCAGCCAAATGCTGCTAGTTTCTAGTCTTCACACCTTACATATTTTTCTCTTTCTGCCATCACTCCCTGGGATTAAAGGCTTGCTTTCTGGGTTAAAGGAATGTGTCTCCATGCTGGCTGTATCATTGAGGGCACAGAGATCCGCCTAGCTCTGCCTCACAAGTGCTGGGATTAAAGGTGTGCACCACCACAACCCAGCTTCTGCTAAGGCTTGCTCTGACCCATTTTCTAGCCACCATTTTTGGATCTGTATCTAGTGGCTGTCTGTTCTCTGACCCCAGATAAATTTATTAGAGTGCACAATATTTTGGGGAACACAATTCCACCACAGTATACTGATTGTGAGGGCAGCCTTACATATATGAGAAAGAAAAACAGATAAACAGTCATACACACACACACACATACACTCCTATGCAACACACACATACAAACACTCAGAGGCCTGTAGACATGGCTCAGTATATAGTTTGCTTGTTGTGCAACAAAGGAGACCTTGGATTGCTTCCCCAGCTGTCACATAAAATGTCAGGCATGGTAGCATATGTCTGCCAAACCAATATGAGTGTTCATGAACAACAGAATTAGAGGCTCATAGGCCAGCCAGTCTGGCCAATGGATAAGCTCTAGGTTAAGGGAAAGACAATGTTTCAAAATATAAAGTGAAGTAATTAAAGAACATATATAGACATTGACCTCTGTTTCCTTCACATTCCTGCAGGTAAACAAAATTAGAGAAATGGAATACACACACACACATACACACACACACACACATGTGCAAGGTAGAGAGGTACAGAGAGTGACAGAGACAGAGAGAGAAGAGACAGAAAGAGGGGAAATGGGAGAGATGACAGAGACAAAGACAGGGAAATTGAGAGTCCAATGAATACTGAGAGGAGAAAACAAAAGGGGCATAAAATAGATTTGATTTGAATTTCAATTGATAAACCACAACAAGCTTATACACATGGCACTTCAGTAGAAAATCATTGCCATTGCTTTCTAGAAGTAGTATGTACTCAAACTTGATGGTTCAATGTTTATATTGCAAAGCCTATACTAAAGTTTCCCAAATGTTATTATGATCATAAGCCACCAGGGATCCTTGTTAATATGCAGATTCAGCTTCAGGGGTCTTAGACAGATTGAGATTCTAAATTTTTCATTGCTCCCAAATGATGCTTACACTTCTAGTCTATGAGACAAAGTTCAAATATCAAGATTATTGATTTACACTAATTTACCAAAAGTATGATACTCATTTTAATTCTAGACTCATGTACGTATTAGACACATATTAATGCCAGATGTTTACATCGCATACTTGTTTATGAGTATAAACTCTCACTACCCTGAGACTATAGTGATATAATAAAAGTAAATGTGATGTTAAAAAAAAAGTCATTGAAGATTGACCATTTGGTACTGGAAAAGTAATTAATGTGCTTTTTCCTTGGTAAGAATATTTTCCCCACTCAGGATTCCTTAATTACCTGTAGTTTTTTGGGTGGGTTTGAAGACTTCTGGGTTTCCCTGTTCACTTTAGTATTTCTATCTCTGCTCAGCTCATGTTTAGCCACTTGCATTGATGAGACATTTAGGGTATAGCTTCCAGCATTTCTGCGAAGCACAACTCATAGCAACACACTGATTCTCAGATTTAAAATTATTCTGTCCCTGCTTCTGAGATATTCCCTGAAGCTTATGTGCTAGAGTTGTATTGATGATGGTGGAACTGAGCTCCACAATGCTGAATTTTGATTGTTTGTGGTTTTCTGTAATTTTTTTTTGTCTATTATACAAGAAAAAAATGGCAATCCCAGAAAACATAGATGGAAATCACATTATAGAGACTAAGCAAATTGAATTTCTGTGTTTAGGATGGGTTTGTGTTTATGCATGCATGTATGTAAGTGTGTGTGTGTGTGTGTGTGTGTGTGTGTGTGTGTGTGTATGAAGAAAAAAGAGACCATGATTTAAAACACAGCAAGGGAGGTGTTGAGGAGAGGAAATAAAAAGGTGAAATGAGTAATTATGCTATAAACTCAAGAATAAGACCTAATATTTAAAAATTTTCTTCTCAAGGGCAATTAACTACAAGTGTTTTCCATATAAGTGTTTGCTTATGTAAAATTACTATCATTCTTTGCAATGCACAGCAGTTCTCACTATATATATATATACTTTGACTTTTGTTTCAATAAATGTAAAACTGACAATATTCAAACAAAATTACCCATTAAATACAGAACTTTCAAACTGAAATTGGTGGTTTTCCACGTGTCCCAACACCAGATACAGTCTCCCTTCCCCAGTGTCCATGCCTTCTGTAGATCCTGCAAATAACCCCTTCCTGACCTCCCCAAGATCAGCATCTAGACCTATAGTCACTCCAAACTCAGTTGCCTAGAATCCAGCATAGAAACAACCAATAACATTCAAAACAGTATGTCCTTACTAGAGCCCACCTGTCATACCATCGTAGCTGAGTATAACAAAAGACCTTAAAACCACCTACATGAAGATGATAGAGGTTCTTTTTTTTTGTTTTTGGGTTTTTTTGTCTTGTTTTTTTTTTTTTTTTTTTGTTTTGTTTTTTAAAGACAGGGTTTCTCTGTGTAGTTTTGGTGCCTGTCCTGGATCTCTCTCTGTAGACCAGGCTGGCCTCAAACTCACAGAGATCTGTCTGACTCTGCCTCCTGAGTGCTGGGATTAAAGGCGTGTGCCACCACTTCCTGGCGATATAGGTTCTTAAAGAAGTGAATATATCCCTTAAAGAGATCCAGAAAACCACAATCAAACAATGAGAGGAGATGAATAAATCCCTTAAAGAAAGACAAGAAAAAATAGTTTAAGGAATTAAATGAAAGTGCTCAAGACCTGAAAATGGAAATAGAAATCATAAAGAAAATATAAACTGAGGGAATTATGTAGTTAGAGTTTTCCTGCCTGGCCCAGTTAGGACAAATCTCTCCTACCCGCCAGTCCCATAGTCGCTCAGACCCAACCAAGAAAGCACACAGAAACTTATATTGCTTATAAACTGTATGGCCGTGGCAGGCTGCTTGTTACCTACTTCTTCTATCTTAAATTAACCCATTTCTGTTAGTCTATACTTTGCCACATGGCTTATGGCTTACCAGTGTCTTTACAGGTTGCTTCTCATGGCCTTCTACTTCCCAGAATTCTCTTCTCTCTTGTCCCACCTATACTTCTTGCCTGGCCACTGGCCAATCAGAACTTTATTTACACAGAGCGATATCCACAGCACTTGTATTAGGTTAGAACTTTCTTATTTAGACAAAAGGGGGAGATGTAGTGGATAGCCATCCCAGCATTGGCCTGGAAGTTCCAACCCCCACTGAGGCTTCAGTAATGATCACGCCCACAAGGCAGGGCAGAGGAGGGAGCAGAAGACTGAGGATCAAGAGGAGGTGGCTCTCTTGGTTCCGGGACACTGGACGCTGGAGGTAGACTGAGCAGAGTTCTCCAGAGAACACTGCCGGACTGCCCTATACCTTTGCCAGACCCTGCAACCTACCCCTTCATTTGTAAGTTACCCCACAAAATAACCCTCCCTTTTAACTACGTGGAGTGGCCTTAATAATTTCACCAATATCCTCAGACATAGAAGGTATAATAGAAGAAATGGACACATTGGTCAAAGAAAATGGTAAGTGTAAAAACCATCCAAGAAATATGGATGAAACAAAACATCCAAGAAATCGAGACACTATGAAATTTTTAAAGGAAACATTACCAAAGCTTACATCACACACTAACCCTCAAACATTGATAGTGAGAGACTTCAGTATCACACTATTACCAACAGAGAGGTTCAGATCTAAACAGAGAATTCTCGATATAGGAAACTCAAATGGAAGAAAAACACTTAAAGAAATATTCAACATCTTTAGCTATCAGGGTAATGCAAGTAAAAATTGCTTTTCAATTCCATCTTAAGCTTGTCAGAATGGCTAAGATCAATAATACAAGTGACTGCTCATACTGGTGAGGATGTGGACCAAGGGAAACATTCTTCCATTGCTGATGGGAGAGCAAACTTGTACATTTGTTTCCATTATGGAAATCAATATACTTATTACTTAGAAAATTAGGAATCAGTTTACCTCAAAACTCAGCTATACCACTCTTGGCATATACCCTAAGAATATACCATTCTACTGCAAGCTCACATGCTCAACTCTGTTCACTGTGGCTTTATTCATAACAGACAAAAAGAAGAAACAACCTAGATGTCCCTAACCAAAAATGTATAAAGACAATGAGGTACATTTACACTGTAGAGCACACACACACACACACACACACGCACACACACACACAAAGAAATTATGAAATTTGCAGGCAAATGAGTAGAACTAGAAATAAATTTTCCTGAGTGAGTTAACCCTTACCCAGAAAGACAAACACGTTATGTATGCACTTATTAATGGATATGAGTTTTTGAGTAAATGATAACCAGGTTCAATCCATAGACCTGGAGAGATTAGGTAAAGAGGAAGGGTCCAGGTGATATACTTACATCACTCTGGGAAGGGGGGAAATCAAAAGATTTTGTGGATAAACTGGGGGTACATGGAGATTGCAGATAGAGCGATCAGCTGGGGAGAGAGAGAGCATGGAGGGAGATAATGTGGGGAGAGACACTTTAAATTAGAGGAAAATTGGGGCACCATGTGAGAAACTCTTTCAGTGGAAACTTTCTGAAATTTATGAGAGTGATCCTAGTGAAGACTCATAATAATCAGGGATCCAGAGTCTGAAATGGCAAATGCCTTCTAACCAGTCAAGGCTTCCCGTGGGGGAATAATGTTGCATTTAGTTGAGTCACTGGTAGACGGAGTACCATACCATGGAGATAGTAAACAACCTAGGCTAATGCCAACACAGGGGGTTGTTCTCCACAAATGGATAGTAGGGTACTCTTGCCAAGGACAAGATCTATAGCTTATTGAACATGGAGATGTGGAACTGGTGCATGCATGGAGTCTTCACTCCTATGTTGCTCTGCATGCTCCCGAAAGAGAAGGACATGCACATGAACACACGCCCAGTCACAAAATACTTGACCTACTTGTTTTCTTGCCTGAAAGACGACATGGGGTAAAGAGAATGCAGAACTGTGGGAGTACCCAACTAATGTCTGATTCTTCTTGAGGTCCACTCCAGGAGAGGCTGACAATGCCTAATACAGATAAATTTCTAAACGGTCTTATTAAATAATAAACACAGAGCCAAATATAGGAGTGAAAGCTGTAGAGATCAGAGAAATAGTGAGAGCCACCATCTAATTTTAGCTCACCACACCCCTGTATTTTTCCAAGAGAGAGCTTCTTCCTCCCCAACCTGCACCTTTATTGCTTGCTGTTCTATCTTCCCATTGGCTCTTAGCCTAGCTACCTCACTTCCTTGTCACTGCCTGTCTGTATAGACCTCCAGGTCTCTGTGGTTGGTAGTTGGATTAAAGGCAAGTGTCACCATGCTTGGTTGTTCCCTAGTGTGTCCTTGAACACACAAAGACTCTGTTTGCCATGTGATCAGATTAAGGGCATGTGCTACCACTGCCTGACTTTTGTTTATGGCTCACTATGTCCTCTGATCTCCATGCATTTTTTTAACATACAAATAAAATATCACCACATTTCAGCACAAATAAAATATCACCACAGCCTAATACTAATGTGAAGGCCAGGAACCCAAAACCAGCCAACTAGAGACCTTGGGTAGAACCAACCATGATTGTTCAGAAATTATTATTAGTGATATTATGTGATACTTGTAGATCATTGCCTTGTCTAGTCATCATCAAAAAGCTTCCTCTGGCAGATGGGAGCAGATGCAGAGACCCACAGCCAAACTTTATATGTAGAGAGAATCTAAATTGGAGGTCTTCTTTGGAGCTAAGGGAATCCCATGGAAGGTGGGGTGAAAGGATTGTAGGATTCAGACAGGATGGAGGACACTAGGAGACATGGCCCACTCCATCATCTGAGCAGGGCCCAAATGGGCTCACAGAGACTGGAGCATCAAGTTCAGGTCCTGCATGACTCTGCACCAGGTCCTCTGCACATATATTGTGGTTGTTATCTTGTGTTGTGGGACTCCTAATTGAGGTAGTGGCTGTGTCTTTGACTCTTTTACCTGCTCTAGGAACCCTTTTCATCCTACTGTGTTGCCTTTTCCTGTTGGTGAAATTATTAAGGCCACTCCACATAGTTTAAAGGGAGGTTTATTTTGTGGGGTAAATTACAAATGAAGGGATAGGTAACTTACAAATGAAGGGTCTGGGAAAGGGATGGCACAGTCTGGCGGTGGTATTCTCTGGAGAACTCCGCTCAGTCTCCATTGTCCAGGGTCCTGGAACCAAGAGAAACCTCTCTTCTTGATCCTGGGTCTTCAGCGTCCTCTCTCAGCCCACTTTGTAGGTGGACCATTACCAAAGCCTCAGTGGGGGTTGGAACTTCCAGCCAAGGCTGGAATGGCTACCCACTACATCTCCCCCTTTTTGTCTAAATAAGAAGGTTCTAACCTAATACAAGACTATATACAAGGAAATGGTTATCAAATATTGTCCAGGAGTAATGAGGGATAATGACCTAGATAAATTGGAATTACAATCAATGCAAACAATATCAAGCAAAAAACACATACTAAAATCCAGGGAAGTCTAGAGCGTGGGTAGGTGGCATGTTACAAAGATCATTCCAAAAGGTGTGCTATCCTAAAGAACCTGAGTCTAATACTTAATATATTCTATCTAAGATATTAGATATGTATATATACTAAGTTGTAACTATAACTGCTAATCTCCAACCTCATCAAAGACCTGAGAAGGAATATAATAATACCTGAGAAATGGGAGAAGGACGCAAACAACTTTCAGGAGTCTTGCAAGAGTAGACAGAGACAGCAGTCAGCCTGTACAGTCACCTAATGTTTCTCAGCATCATTGGTGCATTCAAATTGGCTATAGGCCTAGAGTATCTGACAGACCATTTTCAGAAGCAGGAATTCTGAAAGACCATCTTACCCTGTCTTGGCAAATTACAGTGGTCGCTTTCCTTGTGTTCTGCTTGTCCAGAAAGGACAGCATTCGTACTGTCAGCAGTTGAGGCAAGGGCAGTTCTTTGCCCAGTAGGCTATTTTGTGCCAAGAAGACAAACTTCCAAATGGAAATGTCTTAGAAGCCCAACATTCTCTTGGGATAAAATTGGTGCTGCCTGGAGCAATTGTGTCTCATGTCAACAGAATTCTAAGTTATTTAAATGTCATATTCTCTAGGTCCATGAAGTATTTGAAGATTACCCGTCCATCTGTCCTATGTATTTATAAATCTGGATAACCTAACTAACATAATTATAGAGATGACAAGCATAGGTGACAATAAATCTATAAGTCTTATCTACCTAAACAACCTAAGGACTAAGGCTTCATGTAAAAAAAGGCAAACAGTATGTAAGCAAATGTACAGTAAAAGGACAATGACTTTAAAATTGTGACAATACACAAAATATCTTTAACAGAGCTAGAATGTATAGTGCAATATGCAGTATGATAATAATTCTAAATATATATCAGTATGCAGAATATCTTAAACAGAAGTAGAACATACATACAGTATGATAGATATAAATTTACATTTGTATTAATATACAAATATTTCAAATAAGAGTAAAATTATGTGTACATTATAACAAACATAGTTCTGTATTTGTATCAATATACAAATTATCTTAAATAGGAATATAAAAAGTTTATATTTGTATCAACATATAAGAATTCATAACAGTGCAAATTACATTGCAAATTATCTAAGGCTGCTATTTTACTAAATTTGTTTACTAATGTATACAATAGTCTACCATAATATCTTATACCTATTGATTCCATTTCTTCTTTTCCCTTTTTTATAATATTTATTTATTTATTATGTATACAGTGTTCTGCCTACATGCATGCTTGTAGGCCAGAAGAAGGAACCATATCTCATTACAGGGGCCTGGAGAGATGGCTCAGAGGTTAAGAGCACCAACTGCTCTTCCAGAGGTTCTGAGTTCAATTCCCAGCAACCACATGGTGGCTCACAACCATCTGTAATGAGATAGGTGCCCTCTTCTGACCTACAAATGGCATTGGGCGCCATTTGTTGGTGAAATTATTAAGGCAACTCCATGTAGTTGAAAGGGAGGTTTATTTTGTGGGGTAACTTACAAATGAAGGGATAGGTTACAGGGTCTGGGAAAGGTATGATGCAGTCCTGTGGTGTTCTCTGGAGAATTCTGCTCAGTCTACCTCCAGCATCCAGGATTCTAGAAGCAAGAGGAGCCTCTTCTCTTGATCCTGGTTCTTCAGTGTCCTCTCTCAGCACCCCTTGTAGGTGTGAACTTTACCAAAGCCTCAATGGGGGAAGGAACTTCCAGACGAAGGCTCGAATGGCTACCCACTACATTTTCTTGTCTGAGTGTGAGGGGTTTTGTCATATCTTATTGCAGTTTGTATTGTCATGTTTGGTTGTTGTCTCTTAGAATCCTGTTCTTTTTTGAAGGGAGACATGGGGGGAATGGATGTTGAGAGAGGGCAGGTGGGAGAGGAGCTGGGAGAAGTGAAGGAAGGGAAACAGTTGTCCAGGTATAGTGTATGAGTGGAGATTCAAATTTCAATTAAAAGAAAGGCATTTTTTTTTTATGATTTCTTAGTGATTTACTAAACAATAAAGTATTTTACAATTAATTCAGCAAATTGTCATCAATAAACATTTGGTTGGGCTCATTCCCTTTCCTAAGTGACATCTTACACTTATAAACAAATAAACAAGAAAATAAACAATAAACAAATAAAAAAGACAGATAAAATTAATAATATATGGGATAACTTTATATAATAAGTATACTGTTACATTCAAATACTGTGCAAAATTTTAAAGGTGTTTATGTTGATTTCAATATTTTTCATATAAATAGTTTTCTATTTATCCCTCACATAAAAACGTAATTGTACATAGGTTAATCCTGAGGTTGTGATGTTCTTCATGAAGACACTATCAAATGTGGTATGAATGTATCACTAAAATTGGGTAGTTAAAAAGAACATTGGTAAACTTTGTGAGCAGTAAAATTAATTGAGAAGTCAATTATCCTTCATACTCTGCATTTGGAATCAATTTGATATCTAATATTTGTGTTTTGTGTATGATCAATATTTTGATAAGTGGGCTCTTGGGTATTTCCTGTTCTCTGTTTCATTTCCAGATTCTAGTTGACATGTGTGAATTGTTGTGTTTTAAAATTACAACTTGTAGGAAAATAAAATTTAAGCATTTTCAAGTTACTTTGGTTAGAATTTCACTTGGGAAATTTTACTGTTTCTCTGAAAATAATTCTATATGTATTTTAGTTTGCCATTAAAGCATTGTTTGACTTGAGCACTCTGGAAGTCAACAGATCCCAGCTATTTAAGAATGCAATGCTTAAGATCTTTGCATTTCAGTGTTTTTGAAACAAATTTGTCTTTGACTACAAACTTAAGAATGTTCCCAGGATCTGACTGTGAATTATCTTTGACTCCTGGTTCCTCTATTCATACAAGATGAACAAAGGGTTGTTTAGAATATATAGTTTATAACAGTATAAGTGGGGTACCATTATGAGGTTTGACATTGACAGAAATGATTATGGAGGAAAATCTCCCAGGTGGTAACATGTGACCATGATCACAGGGACCACCATGCTGATCTGTGGTTTTAGGTGGACTCTACCCTGTTGCTTAGTCTCCTCAACAGATAGCTTACCAGGACTAGTGTTTCCCTGTCTGCATTGTTTTGAAGGCTTATTTGGATTATTTTATGAGGATACAACAATGCATTTTATTATTTATAAAAACTCTCTCTAATCATATAGTACTCTTATGACATATTGAATGAAACAGAACATATCTAAGACCTGAGTGAGTTTCAAATCCCATTTTTGGATCTAGTGTTCAAAGTTTGACCATTTTATTTTCTAATTTTACAAGGTGATCATTATAGGAAGAGAGTATGTCTTCAATAACATTTAGCCTAGCTACCTAACAAAGAATACCACTGAAAAATGGAGATGTTCTCCTTTTTAAAGTTGAGGTAAAAGGAAGAGCTGGTGGTGGGTGGAAGTGGAGAGATAGTGTTATGAGTGAGAAAACTTGGTTGCTCTTTCAGAGGATGGCAGTTGCAACACTCATGTAAGATGGCTTTCAAGTATCTGTAATTTTAGCTCAGAGTATCTGATGCCTCTGGCTCTTACATGACCTGAACTTGAGTGCACATAACCACATGGACACATACAAATAATTAAATGACCTCTACTAATCTCACAAATTATTTTCATGAGAGAATTGATTTTGGTCTATATGTAGCATATTGCTAATCTGTCTGTTATTATTTAAGAATGTCTTGAATACTCAACACTAAATAGTTTTCTGCTACATTTGATTTAGGTAGCATCCATCCAGGAATCTGAAACTCAATGATTTTGTAATTATTTGATGGAATTGAGACTGATTCATTAGCATTTCTAATTATACTTAAATTCAGTCACATATACAAAAGCTAGTATCATTATTTATTAAAATTTTCTGATCCATTTTACATTGAATATAGCTTAAGGGTGGAAGTTTTTAAAATCTCATTTAGTCTGTGGACAGAAGGAAGCACAAACAGTTTAAGCCTGTCAGTTCTTGTTCTGTCTGTCAGGTGAACTTTGTTTTTTCCCACTTCATCACTTTCTGGCAGGACACGATGCTCTGGGTCCATCTTGCTTTCTGACCTGACACTGTGTAGTCTTAGCTATTGTATCAAATGTTAAACCACAGCTATAGGAAGCCTGTGTTTGGCGCCAAGTTACATAACTAGTTTTCAATAAGCCAGGCCAACTCAAAATAGATGTGGTCTATCCACGTAAAAGGTAATAAAATCAATCTAAAACATCTAAGTATCAGAGAGACCCCAAGAGTTTCAATTTTCTTTGTGAAAACAAAATTTGTTTTCAGTCAGCATGCCATATTTTTTCCTACTCTTTACATTTTGTAGATTGTGAGTAACTTTTAACAACCTGTTACTAATCAGAGTTTGTATTCCTATTCTTTCATGCTCTAATCTTATGAAACCCAATATTACCTTGAGTTTCATTATTTCTGTTAGAATAGCTGCTGTCTTGATTAATGTATTTTGACTTACAAACATCTAAACTTGTTACTAAATTAATTTCCTATAACCATATATTTTAGGGATAATGACTTCTGAAACCATTTGGTGTTTGGTAAACACTATTTGCATGATAATTATAGCCATAACTCCCAGAGTTTCCATAAACCAGGAAAATTTCAGCAAAAAAAGATCAGAAAATCTATGTACATACCATAAGCATGAAATTGTAGATGTAACCGGCTTGTTAAATAAGAAACACAGAACCGATTGCAGAGTTAAAAACCAGGAGTTCAGAGCAAGAGCAGAAAACCTTACCCTTCACTGCTTCTGCTGTTCTTCCTCTCCGCCAGAGACCTAGTTCTGTGCATCCTGTCTATTTAAAGACTTTCTGTTCTGTTTTCTCATTGGTTGTAAACCCAGCCACATGACCTCCTCGTCACGGCCTGTTTGTACAGACCTCCATGTCTTCTATGGTTGGTATTAAGATTAAAGGCGTGTGTCTGCCATGCTGGCTGTGTCCTTGAACACACAGAGATCCGCCTAGCTCTGCCTCCCAAGTGCTGGGATTAAAGGCATGCCCCACTACTGCTCAGCTTCTGCTCTGGCTTGCTCTGACCTCAAGGCAACTTTATTGACATACAAATACAATCACATTTCAATACAAATAAAATATCACTATATGAAATTTATAGTATTTTCAAGGACCGTTAATATTTAGATATCCATAGTTACATTTAATTTCATATGTCACATTACAGCCACACAATAGGTATAATAATATATTTTCTGTAAGACATTTGCAGATGAGATCAAGGCATCAGTGCATTTCAGAATATGATTTCTATCTCAAATGCTATTGGACATCATGAAGTCCTTTTAAGGTCTAAAAAGATCAATGAAGGAAAAAGCTTTTGTTTGTGTTTTTTGCTCTTGTTTTGTCTGGTGCATTTGTTTGTGTTTGGCTTGGGTCTCTTTCTACTTGATCTTTCTTCATCTATTATGATACCCTTAGGTATAGACAGGAGTCATCTCATTGGGTTCCCTACCTGTAGACTTGAATCACTCAAATTGAGGTACATGAGCAGTAATTATGACTCTCCATCTACTAGAAAATTGTTCTTAAAACTCCTTAGCCACCATAACTGTATGAACAAATCTCATAATAAATATTCTGATCCAAGTGTTGATTGATCAGAAACTGGACCAGTTCAAAACCATAAAGTGTGCTGCTTGCTATGGCATATAATTACAGGTTTTATGATGTTCTATATCTACAATGCTAAATGTTCTTATTACTTTAAAGAAAAAAATAATGTGTTGTTTTTGTTGATGCTCTAGAATTGTAAACCAGTAAACCTCATTGTATATCCAACTGATGTAGTGTGTTTTGTTTTTCCAGGACTACCCATAGATAATCTAAGGAGGCCAGATCTGGAATCAGGGAGAACACACTTGAGAAACAAGGTAAGCAAAGTGAAGTCTCTTACGGGATGTTTTTTACCTTTCATATTTTATAGGAATATCTGTGTTTTAATTCTCAAAGGCAGAGCTGCACCAACATTATCAACATGATCTGCATATCAATGGTCTTACTTTATCAACAAACCAGAAAGAGGAGCTGGTATTACAGTCATATCACTCTTTATATCCCTGGATACAAAACTGCAATATTAACCAAAATATGTTTGTTTCCATCAGAGGTCAATGGCATATAGGTTAATTATTTCAGAAACAGCCAAAGCCATTCCAGCTCTGCTGGAATTGACCCTGAAATAATGAATTTCTCTTTCTGTGTAATCATATTTCATTTTGTCAATAACTGCCTAATTTTTTATGACAACACTCATCATTTTTCTCCACAGAATGCTGTTTATCTTGTTAATAACCCCTTCTAATATAAATTTTAAAGTTAGAATTTTAAGTTCAATATATGAAAAAAAGGGAGAAACAATAACATGGAAGAGATTTTCAATGGCAGAACACTGAAATTATAGCTTAATTTTTCAATATTTGAGTGTGTGTGTGTGTGTGTGTGTGTGTGTGTGTGTGTGTGTGAGAGAGAGAGAGAGAGAGAGAGAGAGAGAGAGAGAGAGAGAGAGAATGTGTGTGTGTGTATTTAAATATTGAAGAGTTTTGAGATTGTAAAAGAATAAGGGAGTCTTTGCAATTTGTATTAAATGAATTTTGACTTACAGTATGGCTGTGAGTGTTGATGTGTAAGGAGTTCAATTTTGTACTTAAAATGAGAAACATCCCCTGTATTCTCAAGTATTTTAAAATTTGTGTTGTACTTGGTGACACTGACTGAGAGATCATAGAACTGTTTGAATGCAGAGCTGTTGTTGGATTTTCTGATACTCTTTTGAAGAGGCCTGCCACCCACTCCCAAGCATATCACAAAAGAGGCTTGTTCTTAATTATGAATGCCCAGACTTAGCTTGGCTTGGTTTATTTTTTTGCCAGCTTTTCTTTACTTTAAAATTAAACCATCTTTCTATTGCCAATGGGCTTTTATCTTTCTCTGTTTTTGTATAACTTTCTGTCTTACTTTGTTCCAGTTGTGTGGCTGGGTGGCTGTCACCTGACATCCTTCACATTCTCTGGTTAGTAGTTCTCTTCCTCTCTTCTTTTTCTTCCTACTTTGTATCTGAGTTTGAGACATGATGCCTTAGCTTCCTGCTTATGTCATGGCTTATTCCTTGCAGTTATGGACATCTAGTTAAAATATACTATGACTTATTTTTTTAATATACTGTTTCTTATGTTTTATCTGCCCATATTACTTTAGCGCAGCAACAGAAAAATATAAGCTTCATTTTGATATTAATTTATTATTAATGTGTTTACATGAATTTTCTAATCCTTGTCTTACAGTTGAGAGACCAAATGTATGTCCTAGTTTGCTTAAGGAGATTTCAGAATTATGTAAAGTTAAAAAATACAAACAGTGTAGTTTTATATATGTAATACTTGATATTGAGTACTATTAAAATTATTTCATTCCAATTTACAGATTCCATGCAATCCCCATCAAAATCTTAACACAATACTTCACAGACCTTGAAAGAACAATACTCAACTTTCTAGGGAAAAACACAAAATTCAGGATGAGCAAACCAATCCTATACAATAAAGCAACAATTGGAGGCATTACCATTCCTGACCTCAAGCTCTACTATAGAGCTATTGTAATAAAAACAGCTTGATACTGGCATAAAACCAACATGTATACCAATGCAATTAAATTGAACTACATGACATTAATCTGCTCACCTAGGAAGATGTGGTTTTTTACAAAGAAGTCAAAACTGTACAATGGAAACAGGAAAGCATCTTCAACAAATAGTGCTGGCATAACTGGATGTCAACATGTAGAAGACTGCAAATAGATCCATATCTGTCACCATGCACAAAACTCAAGTCCAAGTGAATCAAAGATATCATCATAAATCCACTTACACTAAACCTGACAGAAGAGAAAGCAAGAAGTAGTTTTGAATGCATTGGTGCAGGAGAGTACTTCCTAAATATAACACCAGTGGCATAGACACTGAGAGCAACAATTAATAAATGGGATCTCCTGAAACTGAGAAGCTTCTGTAAGGCAAAGGACACAGTAAATAAGACAAAACAACAGCCTACAGAAAGAAACAAGATCTTGGCAAACCCTGTGTCTGACAGAGGGCTGATCTCCAAAATACATAAAGAACTCAAGAAACTAGACAGCAAAATACCAAACAATCCAATTAAACATTTGTAATAGCCAGAATCTGGAAACAACCTAGCCATACTTAAAGTGAAGAACAGATTAAGAAAATGTGGTATATATACACATTGGGGTACTACTCAGAAGGGAAAAACAATGACACAATGAAATTTACAACCAAATGGATGGAACTAGAAAATATCATCCCGAATGAGGTAACCCGGATTCAGAAGGACAAACATGGCATGTGCTTACTCTAAGTGGATACTAGATGTAAAGCAAAGGATAACCAGACTACAACCCACAGATCCAGAGAAGCTATCTAACTAGGAGGACCCCAAGAGGGACACATGGATCAACATGGGAAGGGGAAATAGATGAAATCTCCATGAGTAAACTGGGGATGAGAGGTGAGCAATGGAGGGTAGGGGACAGGGGATGAGAACATAAAGGAATGGAATGGTCCAGTTGGAACAGGGATGGAATGGGAGAGCAATGAAAAAGATACCATGATAGAGGGAGACATCATGGGGATAGGGAAAAACCAGGTGCTAGGGAAGTTCCCAGGAATCCACAAGGATGACCCCAGTTTAGACTATTAGCAAGAGTAGAGAGGGTGCCAGAACTGTCTTAACCCAATAATCATATTAATGAATACTCAGTCATCATAGAGCCTTTATCCAGTAACTGATGAAATAAGATGTAAAGATTCACAGCCAAACACCAAGCAGAGCTTCAGGAGTCCAGTCAAAGAGTGAAGAGAGATTCTATGAGCAAGGGTATCAAGATCATGATGAAGAAACCTACAGAACCAACCAAATAAAACTAATGGGAACTCATGAAATTTAGATCAACAGCCATGGAGCCTGCATGGGACTGGATTAGGCCCTCTGTAGTGAGACAGTTATATAGCTTAATCTGCTTAAGGGGTCCCTTGGCAGTAGGATAAGAATCCATCCCTTGTACATGAGCAGGCTTTTTGAAGTCCACTACTTATGATGAGATACCTTGCACAGCCTTGAGCCAGGGGGAGGGATTTGAACCTGCTTCTGCTAAATGTACTTCCCCATGGGAGGATTTACCTTCTTGTAGGAGGGAATGGGGGTTGGATTGTGAGGGGAAGGCTGGTGAGGCAGGAAGAGGGAAGAGGGGGACCTTTGATAGGTATGTTAAAAAGGTATGTAAAATGAATCAAAAAATTTCTTAATAAAAAAAAAAACCAAATAAACAAAAATGGTTACAGAGCTAAACAGAGAATTATCTCAAATGACCCGGACCTGTCCTTAGGGCATGAGCTGGCTGTTTGGAACCTGGGGCTTATGCAGGAACACTTTGCTCAGCCTGGGAGGAGGTGACTGGACCCATCTGGACTGAATCTACCAGGTTGAGCTGAATCCCCAGAGGAGTCTTTGCCCTGGAGGAGATGGGAATGGGGGGGCGGGCGGCTGGGGGAAGGCAGGGTCGGGGGTGGGAGGGGGGAGAACAGGAGAACCCATGGCTGCTATGTTAAATTAAATAAAAAAAGAAGAATCTCAAATGGCCAAAAGACATTTAAGGAATTGCTCAATATCCTTAGTCATCAGGGAAATACTAATCAAAATGACCCTAAGATATCATCTTTTACCTGTCAGAATGAGTAACACCAAAAACACAATGACAGCTTATTGGAGAGGATGTGGAGCAAGGGGAACACTCTTCCAGTGTTGGTGGGAGTACAAATTTGTACAGCTACTTTGGATGGTGGTTTTTCATAATATTGGGAATTCATCTTCCTCAAGACCCAATGATACCACTCTTGGGTATATACCCAAGGAATGCTCAGTAATACCACAAGGATACTTGCTCAACTATGTTGATAGTAGCATTATTTGTAATAGCCAGAACCTGGAAACAACTTAGATGCCCTTCAACTGAAATGAATTAAGAAAATGTGATACATATAAACAATGGAGTGCTACTCAGAAGGAAAATACAATGACATCATGAAATTTGTAGCCAAATGGATGGAAATATAAAATACCATCATGAGTGAGGTAACCAGATTCATAAATGCAAACATGGTATGTGCTCACTCATAAGTGGACACTAGTTATAAAACTTACCTTTTAGGAGGAGAGAATGAGAATGGGAAATGGGTTGGGAGGAATGGCTGGAGAGGCAGGAGTTGGGAAGAGAGGGGGATCTATGATTGCTATGTAAAATGAATAACAAAATCTTAATGAAAAAGATTCTTGTTTTTTTTTTTCACATATTTTTCCCTCATTGCATTCTATTTTAAAGATGTGCCTCCCCATGGCAGGCCCCTGCCTTTTTGTGGGGGGAGTAGGTTGGGAGGGGGACTCAGTGTGGGTAGAGGGAAGAGGAGGATCTTTGGTGTCTGAAATGATTGAAAAAAATTTCTTAATTAAAAAAAGAAACAATTTAGGTTCCACTGCACTGCTGTTTAAGTCAATAATTTAAGTTTTCATTGTAAATTCATATCAAATTATATATATATATATCAGACTAAGCATATCCACACATATATATGCAATCCATAGTAATAAAAACAGCATGGTGCTGCTAAAAATTAAAAGGTAAAGAGCAATTCTTACATTTGAAGGTGTAGAATAGAATATGTTGAATAAGCCTTTGGTCAAGTAGAAAATAAGGACAGCTTTGATAAATGGGACCTCATGAAATTAATAAGCGTATGTGTATATCCATATACTATTTACAGTAAATATTATTGTCAACAAAAAGCTAATTTTCAATTACATTTTTATTTATTTTATTTACCAACCACAATTTCTACTCCCTCTTCTCAACCCACTCGCACCCTAGTCCTCCTTTCTACCTCCCCCATCCACTCCTCAGAAAGTGTAAGGCCTTCCCAACCTAAAGAAAAACATGCCTATGAAGGTACAAGAAGGTAACAGAACACTAAATAGACTGGACCAAAAAAAAAGTCCCCTTGCCACATAATAGTCAAACCACTAAACATATAGAACAAAGATAGAATATTAAGAGCAGCAAAGGAAAAAGTCAAATAACATATACAGGCATACCTATCAGAATCATCCCCAAATTCTCAATGGAGATTCTGAAAGCCAGAAGACAGACATTTTGCAGACAATAAGAGACCATGGATGTTGGACCAGACTACTATACCCAGCAAAACTTTCAATCACTATAGATGGACAAAACAAGATATTCCATGACCAAACCAGATTTAAACAACACCCATCCACAAATTCAGCCCTACACAAAGTACTAAAAGCAAAACTCCAACCCAAGGAAGTTAGGTGCACCCACAAAAACAAAGGAAATAGATAATCTCATACCAGCAAATCCCAAAGAAGGAAATCACACACACACACACACACACACACACACACACACACACACACACACTACCACCAACATGAAAACCAAAAAATAACAGGGATTAACCATCACTAGTCATTAATACCTCTTAATATCAATGGACTCAATTCACCTATAAGGAGAAACAAGATAACAGAATTGATACAGAAACAGGTTTTGTCCTTCTGCTGCATACAAGAAACATATCTCAACCTCAAAGACAGACATTACTTCAGAATAAGGGTTGGGCAAAGACTTTCCAATCAAATGAACTTAAGAAATAAGCTGGTGTAGCTATCCTAATATCTAACAAAATATACTTCAAACTAAAATTAATCAAATGAGATGGAGAATGACATTTTATATTCATTACAGAAAAAAATCCATCAAGATGAAGCCTCAACTCTGAACAATTTTGCTCTAAATACAAGGGTACCCACATTTTTATATATATATATACACACACATATATATGTATATATACATATATACATACATATATATACATATATATGTATATATACATATATACATACATACACACACACACACACACACACACACACACACACACACACACACATATATAAATCACACATCAAACCCCACACATTAATAGTAGGAGACTTCACCATCCCAATCTCACCAATGGACAGGTCTGCCAGATAAACCTTAAGAGAGAAATAAGGGAACTAGGAGATGTTATGACTCAAATGGACTTAAAAGACATCTATAGAACATTTCACCCAAACACACACACATACACAAACACACACACACACACACACACACACACACACACACACACACACACAAATATAGTTTCTTAGCACTTCATGGAACCTTCTCTATAACTTACCACATACTTGGTCACAAAGCAAATCACTACAGATACAAAATAAAAATCAGAAAAAAAACCTGTATCTTATCAAAATCACTGTGACTTAAAGTTAGAACTCAACAATAACACATAATCATTTCTTTTCTTTTTTTTTTTTTTGATAATGCTGTTACTCTCAAAATATTTAGGCTAAAGCCATAAATAATACTTGTTTGAGACATTTTACTACATACCTTATAAAGGAATCTAAATCAAATTTAAATCTTAGCACTTAATTATCATTTTATTAATGTACGAGAATTCCATACATGTGTATAATATAATGTAATTATATCGGGTCAATTTCCTCATACAAGTCTCTCATTTTACTCCAGTGCATCTCTTCCCAAATTCATGTCCTCTTTTGCATGCCCACTAATTCCAGTTACCTCTGTCCATATGTGCATGGTTATGGGGCTGCCCACTAAGGCACTAATCTGTTTTAATATTTCTACTTAATTCTAATAATCCATTTAACATGATTCTGTTCTTTGTATCATGAAAATGGTCAAAATATATTTCATTTTGTTGAATCAATGGAATGTAATGTAATTAATTTATATACACACACAGAACATCTCATAGACTGTTAGGTATTTGAATATAGCTTTTATAGAAGTATATTAATTAAATAATGTCACAAGAGCATTTCAAATGTTTTGCCAATCATTTATAATATAAATATTATGAGTTGAAGATGTTAATCTCAGAAGTTAAGATAAATTTACAGTAGTTACAGTTTTCCCCACAGGGAAAACATAATCTTGATTATTCAGAATGAATAAACTGGCAACCAGACAGATAGGACAATGAGAAATACTGAAATTAATCAAATTTGCATTAGAGTAACCAGTATAAAACTTCGCGGAGCTAGTGAACATAACCTTATTATAGTTTAAGCTTTTCTCCCTTGGAGATAAAAATCACTGTGACACGCAAATATGAACATAGGAAATTAAATTCGATAAGAGAGCAGCAATGACAGGCGTAGACAGTGTAAAGGAGATATGCAGTATCTCCATCTACCTGAATCAATTGTAGCTCTGCTACACCAGGGAGAGTAAACATTCCCCGAGTGACTCTGATATCACAGCAATGGCATTTGAGGCTGTCAAAGTGAAGGTTTAACTGATCTTAATTTGCACAATGATATATAGCAGCAGACAGTGTTGGATGAAACCTCTGTTTACTTACAACTTTAATAACTTGGGTTATAGACATGGGAAAATTCTATAATCTATCTTTAAGAGACATTTTATTAACCTTTAGTGTAACCTCATTTCAATGTTTAGCATATGCATTCTAATTTGTGGCTATGTGGCCAAATGTCCTTGACAGAGATTAGTAGTTACTTTATCAACTGTCACAAGAAAATTCATTGTGACATTAAAACCATTTATGTTTCTCTTTTGTCATGGTTTGCTTTATTTGACAACGTATTGAACACAGAATGTAAATAAGGTGGGTTATCTTTACTGTAGGTAGTATAAAAGTTAAATTAGAGAAAACCTTATAAACTTGAACTTAAAAATTGATAATATGTCATAGATTCATAGTTAGAATAACAGTTTTCCTCTGTCACTTCAATAAATCACATACTTTAATATAGTTTTTAAATACTATTTATCTTTTACTAAACTTAGATGTCATTGAAATACTTTCAAGGATATGTAACTTCATTAGTGAGAAAATACAGAAACATTTTTCCATAAAGCTTTAATTCAAACTTTTAAATTGCATGATATACAAGACACATAAAATTTTTGATAATTATAAATTGGGTATATATGCTGCATTTGGAAATTTGTGCCCAATTACTTTTAGATATTATTCTTAACATTATGAGTAGAATTTATAATTTTAATATACCTTAATGGACATTTCATAAAGCAAGTGATATTTGCTGAGAGTTTGCTTCTGAATTTGGCAATCAGAATACAAAATGGATGTTTGATGACATCTCATAGAGAGAATTTATCCCTCTACATTAAAATAATGACATTTAACCAATGTGGGCCAGCATAACCCTGAAAGAAGCCTGGACAACTAACATTCTGATATTTTAAAAGTCTGAAAATTACTCCAATAATTCTCTTAAATATTTTTATTTATTATGTATTTATAAGGATTCACTCCTGGTTTTGGTGCTATGAGTGATTATAGGATGATGAGATGCTTTAGCATAACACCTATTTTAATGTTTTATTTTATGTTATATTTTTGTCTTTGCAAGGGCCTAACAGTGGTATCAATAATCCTGGCTCTTTAAGGAAAGCAGAATGGTGTAGAAAATACTTTTAAAAAGACATTAAATTACACAAGTACATTTAGAAAGATTAGGACAATTTATTAGTGAGGCTGCCTACTGGCCCCTGATTATTCATCCCAAATTGTGTCTAGCTGAGAGTAATATCTTTTCTGAGTGTTCATCTCTCTCCCACACCAGGGGAACTCCATGTTCTATAAAAATATCTCCTTTGGATTCTATGGGTCACATCTTCCTAACTACCAGTTTTATATCTCCTCTTATTATAATAATTTGACCTTCATAGTTTTATAAAATTAAGAATTACCATCTTGGTCCTATTAATTTTTAGATCTTATTTGTCCCATTGCCACCAGAGACCTCAAACCACAAAGCCGGTCTTTTCATCAGCCATGTTAACAATGGATATCTACTAGTGAGTTCCTTAAAGATCTTCATTAACAAAATAGTGTGTGCTGTATCTCCATTTGTTTGTTGCACAAAAGATGCCAGGCAAGCACAAAAGTTGATGGCTATTACTATAATCTCAAATATTGTTCTAAGTGGTTAGTTCCCTAATGAGGGTATGCTGTGTCTCCACTTGTCTCTTCTGTAATAGATTCGAGACAAGACAAAGAAAATGATGGCTATTACTATAATCTCAAATACTGTTGTAACTGCTATATTCTAATTGACAGAATGTCTTCACTGGTATAAATCATCATACATAAAACAACAGTATTGATTTTATAAATGAGTTCTGTGGAAGGAACAACAAGCATAGCTCAAAAGATGTTTAGTTTCCAAAGAAATAAAAATCACTACGATAAACCACTGTATGGCCTTAAGACTATGTTAAGCACTAGGTTTCTCACACAGCAATGTACCACATTTTTTTTCACTATCTTTTCACATAGCAACAAATCAGGCTTCTAAATTGATGATGAAAATTATGTATTGTGACTCAATCCTGTAATATAAACTGGACAATCTATGAAGACATATCCAAGCTAAGGGGTATATATAATTCATCTAAATATCCAGAGAAATTTCAGTATGTTGACATTTGTACAGGTACTTTTTTTTATGTTCCTCTGAAGAGATTGTTTTTATGGATAACAGTGATGACAATAGTAAATTTAATTTATTTTTTAATTTTTTGTTACTTTAATTTTTTATTGTGTATTTTTCAATACAGTCTGACTGCAGTTTTTCCTCCCTCTATGCCTCCCAGTGCCCCACCTCCACCTCCTCTCTCCCCTAGAACTTCTCCTCCTCTGTTTTTCCTTGAAAAAGAGAAGGCTGCTCAGAGATAATTATTGAACACAGTATGAAAAGATACAATAAGACTAGGCACAAATCTTCATATCCAGGCTAGACAAGGCAATCCAGTAGGAGAAAAAGGGTTCTATGAGCAAACACAATATTCAGAGACACTTAACTTCCAACTGTTAGGAATCCTACAATAACAATAAGCAAACAACCATAAGTCTTGGTGAGCCGCTAAGCTCTATTTTTTGATGTCTATGGGCTATATTCTCCTGGTGTTCTTGACCCCTTGGCTCCTACAACCCTTCTTCCTCCTCATCAGCAGTGTTCCTTAAACTCGAAGAGGAAGGACTCAGTGGAGAACTCCAATTTCTGCTCTCTTATCTAAAAGTTCCCTGTGGGTCTCTGCATCTGCTCCTATCAGCTGCTGGTTGAAGACTCTGGTTAAAATCGAGTGAGGCATTGACCCATGAGTATTCACAAAAATCATAAAGAATAATTTTATTGATTTTTTTCTTCTGATATAGGTCTCTGGCTTATTGGTTCCTGGTTATCCACAGTGGCAGCATCGGACATGGGCTTCCTTTCTTGGTGACCTGGGCGTAGAATTAAAGCAATTACCACAGTTATGAGATGATCACTCCTGCTCCCGCACATCTTGCAAGGGGATAGACTGCACTATAGTGATATTTTATTTGTATTGAAATGTGATTTTATTTGTATGTCAATAAAATTGCCTTGAGGTCAGAGTAAGCCAGAGCAGAAGCCGAGCAGTAGTGGGGCACGCCTTTAATCCCAGCACTTGGGAGGCAGAGCTAGGCGGATCTCTGTGTGTTCAAGGACACAGCCAGCATAGCAGACACACGCCTTTAATCTCAATACCAACCATAGAAGACCTGGAGGTCTGTACAAACAGGCAGTGACAAGGAGGTCATGTGGCTGGGTTTACAACCAATGAGAAAACAGAACAGAAAGTCTTTAAATAGACAGGACACACAGAAGTAGGTCTCTTGTGGAGAGGAGGAACCGCAGAAGCAGTGAAGGGTAAGGTTTTCTGCTTTTGCTCTGACCTCATGGTTTTTAACTCTGCAATCGATTCTGTGTTTCTTATTTAACAAGCTGGTTACATCTACATTTGGCGTCCAATGTGGCAAGAATTCATTAAAAAACCACTTGCCTTGGCAGTGGGTCCGGCTTCCCGCCTGGGCGGGCCTGGCTCCCTAGCTCCGGCTTAGCCCTGGTCTAACCCAGGCCTAGCTCAGCTTAGGACTCAGGCCCAACCTACCTTAGCTACGGGCGGTTACAGCCACAGCTGGAGTTACTTGCTTAAAAAGCCGGTGCTACAAACAACTCAGGCCTATGGGAGCTACCGCTAATTGCAGTAGCTACACACAACTGCAGATAGGCTGCTTTTGGCTGAAACGCCAGCGCACGTGGTCCATCGGGGCTTAAGGAAGCCAGAGACCAGGCTCGACTCAGCTCAGACCGGAACATTGAAGCAGTTGGATTCAAGCTTTTAGCCAGAACATGGCTACGCTTTCTTGCTTTCTCTCTCTCTCTCTCTCTCTCTCTCTCTCTCTCTCTCTCTCTCTCTCGATTCCCACCTCGGACGCTAGGTAGCTGTTTGGAAATTCCCTCAGATTTCTACTGTTCTACGCAGAATTGGTAAGTCATTTATATCAGATATTTTAAAGGAAACTATTTAAAAGAGATTTTTTCCACATTAAAAAAAATGGGTTTTATGTGTACATTGGAAGAAAATTGGGCTTTGTTTGAAATTTTAGGCAGTATGGTAATGGAACAACTATATGAGAAGATTAATGTTGATCGAATTATGTACATTATTAATCTTCTTATCCTTATTTTACTATTTAAAAAGATGGTCAATTTAAGTGCCAGGATAAAAATTTAAGAAAAACCTGTTAATCCTGTTAAAATGAATTATAGAGAAATTCAGATTCAGACAGAAGAAATTAACAGTGATGTTGTTTCAGGATTGGATTATAAGGTTACAGAAAGAAAGCCTGTTTTCACACAATCACCCTTAATTTATCCGGTAACCATACAACAGCAACGTGGTCAAATGACTACACAAAATATTTGGACTCCAGTTGAAATGTTACACTTACAAAGGTTTAAGGAGGCAATAGTATCTTATGGCATGCATTCTCCATATGTAAAACAAATGTTAAACTCCTGGTCAACTTATAATAGAATTATACCACAGGACTGGCGGGAGCTAGGACTGGCAGGAGCTGGCACAGGCGGTTCTGGAACCTGGAAGGCAGCTCCAGTGGCAAATGTGGTTCAAACAGGTAGCTAAAAACATAGCAAAACAATGTAGTGATAGAGGTATACAAATCTTCCAGGATCAGCTTGTTGGATAAGGCCAATATGCTGCAGTACAAACACAATGTTTATATGATATGCAAACTCTAATTCTATGTTGAATGGCAGCCTTGAATGCATGGGACAGAGTTGAGGAACCAGGGAAGAAAACTGAGTCATTTACAAAGGTTATACAGGGCCCAAAAGAATCTTTCACAGATTTCTTACAAAGACTGACTTCAGCAGTAAAGAGAATGGTCCCAAATTCAGAAGCTAGCCAGATAATAATTGAATCTTTGGTTTTTGAGAATGCAAATGAAGCATACAAGAGAATAATCAGGCCGTTAAAGGCGAGATCTGCACCCTTGGAAGATTGGATTAGAGACACTGTTAATGTTGAGGCTCATGATCATGATAATATGTGGGTAGGAGAAGCAATTTCAAGAGGTTTGAGGAATGTTAGATGTTTTGGATGTGGAAAGCAAGGACATTTGAAAAGGGACTGTAAACAGGGCACTTCTAGAAACAATGTTTCTTCAAGGAACAATGGCAACAGAATGCCCCTTCCTTCAGGAGTATGTAGAAGGTGTGGGGTAAGGGAAGACATTGGACCAATGAATGTAGATCAACAAGGGACAGACAAGGTAATACTTTGCCTCAGTCTTTGGGAAACTCCCAGAGGGGCCTCAGGCAGGCCCCTACAGTGAATCCAGTTCAGACCTTTCCTGCAGTCGTAGAGGAGACCCCTACTCAGAGCAGTTAAATGACCAAATGCATATTGGAATAAACCAGGCTACTCAGAGTAATGGAACAACTGAGACAGAGAGAACAGAAAATTCAGGAGAGACCATAAAGAAAAATTTTTGGCAAACTTCTATAAATGAACAAAGACCAAAATTAACAATAAAAATAAATGGTGTTTTGTTGTCTGGTCTGGTAGACACAGGTGCTGATGTTACCATAATTGCACCAGAATTTTGGCATCCATCTTGGCCCCTTCAGGAGGTAAATGTTCAACTGTTAGGAATTGGAACATTATCTCAAGTTAAACAGAGTGCAAGATGGCTCAAATGTATAGGCCCAGTAGGCCAGAGAGGCAGATTAAAACCATATGTAGCTAACATAGCCATGAACCTGTGGGGTCGAGACCTGTTACAACAATGGAATACTCAGATTAACAACCCTCCAACCTCAGAAATAAATAATAAACTAGCACATGTTTCTGAGAGAAATATTAGAAGGTATTATTCTAATGAGTGGTCACCAGCCATCCATAGTATACAAGAACAGGGCAGAAAAACTGATAATCTTCCAAAGGCATCAACAGCTCTACCTTTAAAATGGTTAACAGATAAGCCTGTGTGGGTTCATCAATGGCCTTTAACAACAGAGAAAATCCAGGCTTTAGAAGAGCTGGTAGAAGAACAGTTAAATGCTCAGCATATTGAAGAATCTACCAGCCCATGGAATTCTCTTGTATTTGTTATTAAAAAGAAATCTGGTAAATGGAGAATGGTAACAGACCTTAGAGCAATTAACAAAGTAATTCAGCCAATGGGCTCTTTACAATCTGGAATTCCTTTGCAAACTCTGTTACCTAAAGGATGGCCTCTCATAGTTATCGATTTAAAAGACTGTTTCTTTTCAATACCCCTACAAGAAAAAGACAGAGAAAGATTTGCTTTCATGGTGCCTACTTACAATAATTCTCAACCGGTTAGAAGATTTCAATGGAGAGTCCTCCCACAGGGAATGTTGAGTAGTCCAACCCTGTGCCAATATTTTGTACAACAGCCCTTGGAAGTGATATGTAAAAAATTTCCTAAATCTATAATTTATCATTATATGGATGATATTTTACTAGCTGACTCAAATGCAGATACTTTAGAAAGAATGTTTGAAGAAGTAAAGAAAATATTGCCTTGTTGGGGATTACAAATTGCTCCTGAAAAGATACAAAGAGGAGATTCTATTAATTATTTAGGATATAAAATAGAGCTACAAAAAATTAGACCTCAAAAGGTACAAATTAGGAGAGATCGCCTACAGACTCTTAATGACTTTCAAAGATTATTTGGGGACATTTCTCATCTACGAACTATTGTTGGGGTAAAAAATGATGAACTGAATAATTTGTTCAAAACCTTAGAAGGTGACAAGGACTCAAATAGTCCAAGAGAATTATCATCTGAGGCTGAGAAAGAATTGGCCTTGTTAGGAAAAAAAGGACATGAAGGACATGTAGATCGTATTGATCCAAAGCTGGATTGCATTTTGGTTATTTTACCTTCTAGGCATTCTCCTACAGGAATATTAATGCAGAGAGAAGATATTATATTGGAATGGATATTTTTACCAAATAAGCCAAATAAAAAATTAAAAACTTATGTGGAAAAAATCTCTGACTTAATTTTGAAAGGAAAATTGAGACTTCATCAATTAGCAGGAAAAGACCCAGCAGAAATTGTTGTACCTTTAACTAAAGAGGACATTGAAAAATTATGGACAGAAAGTGAACCTTGGCAAAGAGTTTGCAGTAATTTTTTGGGAGAAATTAACAGCAAGTATCCTAAAAGCAATAGAATTGATCTTATAAAGAGAGCTGATTGGATCTTGCCTCGAATTGTAGGTGAAAAACCCATATCTGGAGTTCGGACATTTTATACAGATGCCAACAAACAAGGAAAGGCAGATTACAAATCAGAAAATTTAAGTAAAGTGGTTCAAAGTCCTTATAATTCAATTCAAAAATCAGAATTGTATGCTATTCTGTTGGTATTAATGGATTTTTCAGAACCTCTCAATATAGTTACTGACTCTCAGTATGCTGAAAGAGTGGTATTACATATTGAGACTGCAGAATTTATCCCTGATGCTTCAGAATTAACTTCACTATTTATTCAATTACAAGATACAATCAGGGAAAGGAGTCATCCTTTATATATAACTCACCTCTGATCCCATACTGGTCTGCCAGGCCCTCTAGCACAAGGTAATGATGAGATTGATAAATTATTGATAGGAAATGTGCTGGAGGCCTCAGAATTTCATAAGAAACATCATGTCAATAGTAAAGGTTTGAAAAAGGATTTTTCCATAACCTGGCAACAAGCCAAGGAAATTGTAAAGAAATGTCCTACTTGTTCCTTCTACAATCAGACACCATTACCAGCAGGATGTAACCCAAAGGGTACTCAGAGGAATGAAATCTGGCAGATGGATGTGTTTCACTTTGCAGAATTTGGAAAATTGAAATATGTACACCATACTATCGATACTTATTCAGGATTTCAATGGGCAACTGCTTTGAGTTCTGAAAAAGCTGATTCTGTAATCACTCATTTGCTAGAAGTTATGGCCATCATGGGTATACCTGCACAAATTAAAACTGACAATGCTCCAGCATATGTCTCTATTAAAATGAAACAGTTTTTTGCTTATTATAATATAAAGCATATTACAGGTATACCACATAATCCTACAGGCCAAGCAGTTATAGAAAGATCCAACAGAACTCTAAAGGACATGATAAATAAACAAAAAGGGGTAACAAAAACCCCCAGAAATAGACTGCACAATGCTCTATTAACTTTGAATTTTCTCAATGCTAATGACAGCTGCAGAGAGACATTGGTTAATAGAAAAAACAACAGAATTAAATCAGCCTATATACTTCAAGGATGTGCTAACCTCAGAATGGAAACCAGGGTATGTGTTACATTGGGGACGAGGTTTTGCTTTTGTTTCTGCAGGAGAAGATAAGTTGTGGATACCATCAAAATTGATAAAGGTTCGATTTGAACAAGAGGGACCTCTTAATTAGAAGAGGTGATAGTTCATCAACCAACATGACCATCCAGGTTAAACTCACTTATAACATTAATACATGCCTTTTCATTTAATCAGATGTAACTTGCCAAAAGGGGAGCTCCCCAAAATTAGTCTTGGGGAAGGGTTTTTGTTTTTGTCTTTTAGGAGAATGAAGGCTAAGGTATCTGAAGAACACTGGACAAATGAGACAACTGAAGAAAAAGGACAAATCATCTGTCCCAGGAAAAAAAGATTAAAATGGCCTATTGGTATATCATCTACAAAATTTCATAAATGTTCCTAAATGTTTGTTTCTGCTCTCATCTAAAAAATTAATACTCTTAGTCTCCTTGTAGTCCCAGTTCAATTAAAGCTTCAAGCTGATTTTGGAGTTGGAGAATGGCTCTCTCCTCCTTTAAACTCAAGCATGTTGTTAAAAGGACAATGAAAACTTCCTGTATCATACCAGAAGAAAGAGCCATCTTCTGACATGGTACAGGAGAAAAACCAAATTAATTAAGGGACTATTCTATTACTAATCTCAATTCTTTGATTCTATTCTAATTCTTTAAACTTTTCTTAAAGTATGAATTTTATATCAAAATTTATTAAACTTTGTTAAGATAATAATGGTCATATGAGTACTAATTAATTCTAGAGAAAAGGCTTCGATTAGCTGCCTATACATGTCTTTGTGTTCGAGTCTCTTTTCAGTTTTCTGCAGGAAATCACGGCCAGGCCTAACATCAAATGAAATCTCCAGGAAGAAGATGGGGCCCCACAACGACAATTCCACATGGAAAATAATATCACTAAGCTGACAAACATCATCTACAGATCAGCTTTGGACTACAAAGTGCTTAGAGCAATTCTGAGATGGCTAGCTGAGATGATCCAGTTTCAAAGACTACTTGAATAAGGACTTGAGATAAACCCTGAACTTTGGCATTATGGATAACAAAGAATATAGTTATCTTTCCTAGAATTTGTCAATTAACCCAAAATTTTTCTTTTCAGAATAAAGATAACTTCGCCCACACCCAGCAGGAAGCAATTTTAAGAATTCGACGCCCACATTCCCAAAGGGGTGGTGTGGGGTGGGTGTTTTTTTGGTCTTTTTATGGGTATTGGGTCTGGGATAGTTTTCATTGTTTAGGAGTGTTGGTTACAAGTTGTTGTTAAGGGTTAGGAAAAGGGCTAGGCAAAAGGTGCTTGTTAAAAAAAAAAAAAAAAGAAAGAAAAAGACAATTACTAGTTTTAAATACTTTACATTCAATTGGATTGTTTTATATTGTATACAAATTATTATTATTGAGATTGTTAGAATATACCATGCATGTATTTCTAATCTTGTTCGAGATATTGTATTTATACCATTCATTTAACAATATAATGCAATTTGCTAATCCTTCAATGTTAGTATTACCAACTATTAGGATATATAGAAATGAAAATTAGTGGTTAGACATTACAATTGAACTTGTAGTCATATTAGGTGTGTTTTCAAGATCAAACAGATATATTTTAGATAGACAGGTCATCTTCAAACCCTTCAGAGATCTACAGAATATGGCATTTAAAATGTTTTAATAACTTAAGAATTTTTCTTTTTTGCTGTGACTATGAGACATAATGGCTCCTGGCAGTACCAATCTACTTCAGAGAAAATATGGGCATTGAAGAAACTGCATATGGAGCTAACTTTCATTGTGGCAAAAGTTAGCCACTGGACAACAAAGTATCCTCGAATCAACTGCTAACAAACAGGACAGACAGGACATGAAACCAATGACTACCAATTCTTGCCAAAACAAATGTGGTTGTGGCTTTAAGAAAAGGCATCTTCTGAAGCCAGGACAATATGGCACCATCCCTGCAGTGAGTGACCTTTGCAATCTATAAAAGGTACCATTCCCTTTTCTTTGAAGGCAGCTGAACAGGGAGTGGGCCAATGGCTTCTGATACGCAATGGAACAGCAGATGAACAGTTATTCTTGAAGAATAACTAAGCTCACCTCTCTCAATAGTAGACTTGCATTTAATAGAGAGATGTGGAGAAGAACAGGATGCCAAGATGAAGCCACATATACACAGCCAAGAAAAATGGACAGCTGAATTGAAAAGACATCAATAATTTCCAGAATTTAAATTCCTGAATCATGACATGACTCTAATGGAATTTTGGTGTTTCTGGTACATGGACTGCTCTCACCAAATGTGAGGTCAAACTGTTGACCTTGTATATATCTTAGTTCACAAAAGAGTCTGTCAGATACACTAAGCCTGTAGGCTGAAGATGATGCCCCAACACTGTGGAGAAACCTCAGGTGACTTTCCAGGCAGCTGGCTGTTTCTGTCAACTCACATTTTTTTTTTTTTGAAGCTGCTTGCATGCACTTCTTGTTTTTATTTTTTATTAGGTAGTATTATTTCCTTCTTGGGTCTCTGAGGGAGTTGAAGATCAGTTAGTTATAGTTATAATTATCTTCGTTAAGGATTTCAGAAAAACTCACTAAGAGTTGTAAGTGTATAAATTTGAAAAACGTTATAAGACAGTTCCGTTAGCTATATAAGTTAGGATAAAAAGTGAATCAGGTACATTCTGGACTTACCAAAATAGGATAGATAATGGAATTATTTTCTCTGAATTTGTCAAATACAAATGGACTAGACATTTATTGTTTGTATATATGGTATATATAGTTATTGTACTTTTGTCTATAGTTTTTCTTATATTAGTTATAACTTTTTCCTTTTTTTCTTTTTATTAAAATAGAAAAGGGGAAATATAGTGATATTTTATTTGTATTGAAATGTGATTTTATTTGCATGTCAATAAAATTGCCTTGAGGTCAGCGTAAGCCAGAGCAGAAGCCGAGCAGTAGTGGGGCATGCCTTTAATCCCAGCACTTGGGAGGCAGAGCTAGGCGGATCTCTGTGTATTCAAGGACACAGCCAGCATGGCAGACACATGCCTTTAATCTCAATACCAACCATAGATGACCTGGAGGTCTGTACAAACAGGCAGTGACAAGGAGGTCATGTGGCTGGGTTTACAACCAATGAGAAAACAGAACAGAAAGTCTTTAAATAGACAGGACACACAGAAGTAGGTCTCTTGCGGAGAGGAGGAACCGCAGAAGCAGTGAAGGGTAAGGTTTTCGCTTTTGCTCTGACCTCGTGGTTTTTAACTCTGCAATCGGTTCCGTGTTTCTTATTTAACAAGCTGGTTACATCTACACTGCACGGGGAAGTTTTTGTGACTGGGTTAGTGTCCTGGTCCTACCAACAGAATCCTTGCCCGGTTAGAGAGGACAGCAAGTTCAGGCTTCAAGTGTTCATTACCAGGACCTCTTACTTTGGCAACCCTTGCAAGATTCTGGGAGCTTCTACTAGACTAGTTGCCCACATTATCTGCCGATGCCCTCCAGTTCCAGCTGTCTCTCCTCACACTCCTTTCCTTCTCTTCTTCCCAGCCATCCTGGTCCTTCCTGTACTCATTCCCATGTGCCTCCAGTCTACTAGCAAAATGTATTCCATTTCTGCCTTAAAGGAGATCCATGCATTCCCCCTGGAGACTCCTCCACTGTATGTAACCTAACCTGGCTGGGTTTACTACTTGTAGCTTAGTTATCATTTACTTAATGTCTCATACCCACTGCTAAGTGAATACACACCATATTTATCGTTCGGGGTCTGGGTCACCTCACTCTGGATTTTTTTTCCTCTTTTCATTTATTTGCCTACAAATTTCATGAAGTCAGCAATGTTTAACAGCTGAATAATACTCCATTCTGTAAATATACCTAATTTTCTTCATCCATTCTTCTGTTGAAGACCAGGCTGTGTATTTAGGGCAAAACCAAACATTACTGCTCTGCTAAAGAAATGCAGTTATAAAATGACTCTCAGTGACATTCTGAAAAAGGCATAGATCAGTGTCTTGCTCAGTCATTATCATAGAAGAATATTCCAGTAGAAAATGGGAATAAAGAGAGAGATTCACAGCTGGACAACTTGCAAGGAGTGAGAGACCTTTGGACACATGGTCCTAAAAAAGAAGTCTCCATCGAATCCCTTTCCTCAGGCCTCAAGGAATCTTACAAAGATGAGTCAGAAGGTTTCTAAGCACCAAAGGTGGCAGAGAAAACCATGCAAACAAAGCATTCTAAACACTCTCTCACTCTCAGAACTGGAGGCTTCATTTGATAATGAGGTATCCAGGTGGGGCTCTGTCATCTCTTGTATTTGACAACTCTGTTTAGGTAACTTCCTTATATCATAAAATGTAGCAATAATTCTACTGTTTTAAGCTTCCCTATAACCCATCAAATGGCCCTAAGTTCCAATTGTCCCTTCCTTTATTACTTTCTTAACTTCCTTTGCCCATTCTCCTAGTCATTTGTCCTCTCATTCAAGTCCCAACTCATACTTCCATAATTGTCTTATTTTCCCTCCCTAGGGTGATGCAACCCACCTCCTAGCCTCTTCTTCTATACTTAATCTCTATTGTTATGTGGACTGTAGTCTGATTATTGAAAAAATTAACAGCGATTTTTCACATATAAGCAAATACATGCCAAATTTGTTGTTTTGTGACTGTGTTATCTCACTCAAAATTATTTTTTCTAGATCCCTTCATTTGACTTGAAATTTTATTTTTAACATCTGAGTAATATTCTATTATACAATTGTATCATATTTTCTTTATCCATTCATTTAGCTGCAGGTGTGGCAGTGGACCAATGGCTTCTGATACTTAGTGTAACAGCAGCTGAAACAGTTATTCTTGAAAGAGTAACTAAGCTGACAGAGTCTAAACTCTCAATGGTAGACTGGCATTTACTAGAGGGTTGTGGAGAAGAATGAATAGGATAGCAAGATGAAGCCATACACACAAGCCAAGAAGAATGGACAGCTGAATTAAAAAAAAAAACATCAACAATTTCCAGAATAAAATCCTGAATCATGACATGACACTAGTGGAATTCAGGTGTTTCTGGTACATGGACTACTCTCACCAAATGTGAGGTCAAACTGCTGGCCTTGTATACATCCTAGTCCACAAATGAGTCTGTCAGATATGCTAGGCCTATAGGCTGAAGATGAAGCCCCAACGCTGCAGAGAAACCTTGGGTGAGTCTTCCAGGCAGCTGGCTGTTTCTGTCAACTCACATCTTTTATGGAAGCTGCTTGTGTGCACTTCCTGTTACTTTTTAGGTGATATTATTTCCTTCTTAGGTCTCTGAGGGAGTTGGAGATTACAGAGTTATAGTTATAGTTGAAGATTAGATAGTTATAGTTAAAGATTAGATAGTTATATTAGATTAGTTATAGTTACAGTTTTTCATGTTAGGAATTTCAGAAAAGAAACTCACTAAAGAGGTGTAAGTGTATAAATTTGAAAGACATTATAAGATAGTTCTGTTAGTAATATAAATTAGGATAGAAAGTGAATCAGGTACATTTTGGACTTACCAAAACACAATAAATAATGGAATATTTTCTCTGAGTTTGTCAAACACAAATGGACTAGACATTGTTTAGCTATTTATTGCTTGTATATAGTATACATAGTTATTATACTTATTATATATAGTTTTTCTTATATTAGTTATAACTATTTTCCTTTTATTAGAATAGAAGGGGGAAATATGGTGATATTTTATTTGTGCTGAAATGTGATTTTATTCGTATGTTAATAAATAAAGTTGCCTGGGGATCGGAGCTAAGAGCAAGCCATTAAGCAGAAGTCTGGTAGTGGTAGCACCTGCCCTTAATCCAATCACATGGAAGGCAAAGTCTCAGTGTGTTCAAAGACACAGTAAGCATGGTGACACATACTTGTAATCGTAGTACCAGCCATAGAGACCTGGAGGTGTGTATAGACAGGCAGTGATGAAGAAGCCTTGTGGTTTTGTTTTGAACCAATGAAATGGCAAAACAGAAAGGCAGAAAAGACAGGACACAGGAAGAAGGTCTCTCTCTCAGTGAAGGATTGCAGTGACTGGTAAGCTAAAGGCTATTTGCTAGTGCTCTGACCTCTTGGGCTTCTAACTATTTAGCTCTGAGTTTCTTATTTAATACGACTGTTTAGAATTACGTCTACATTTTCAATTTCTGCTCATTATGAATAGAGTACCAAATGAACATGATAGGTCAAGTTCACCTGTGGTTGGATGAAGCATCCTTTGGTGTATACTCAAAAGAGTTATAAGTAGATCATGATGTAGATCTATTCCCAGCTTCCTGAGGAACCAGCATACTACCCTGATATTCATAGAGGCTCTACAAGTTTGTAATCCCATCAGCAATGGATGAGTGTTCCCCTTACTCCACATCGTCATGAGAATGAGATGACATTTGTCTTGTTGATTTAGGTCATTCTGACTGGTGAAAGATGAAATCACAAAGCAGTTTTGATTTTTCATTCCCCTGATAACTAAGGATGTTGAACATTTCTTCAAGTGCTTTTCAGCCAATTATGTCTCCTCTTTTGAGAACACAGCCCAGCTGCAGTACACTCTTTATTTCAATGAGCAGTTTTGAACAGAAGATTTTGGGGTAAAGTTTTCTTCATTTTTCTTTGTCTTGCAATTTGTTAAACATCTTTGGTCTATGAATCTTCAGAATTAGTTCCACCTAGGGGAATCAGTCACTAATTCAAGGTTATTTACAGGTTATGATGGTCATCTCTAATACATTTTGACACTTTTGATCCTAGCTACATCTAGTTTTCCTACATCAATGTTCTCCTCAGTAATCTCATTAGATAAGTAAACTGTGTTTAAAAAAATGGTGAGATTCCTCACTGGTTATATCCCCTGTTTGCTCCACTACTCTGCTCCACAAATACTAGCTGTCTCAGTCTGTCTCTATCCTCAACATTATCTTCTCTACTAAGGACATTATCTAGAACCATGCAAAAGAATCTTCTCAGAGGAGATTTGATTGAGTATAGAGTTCAATTTGTTTCCTATGCTCTTAGATCAATTTTCTCTCCGTTTCTGTGATAAGTACTATGAACAAAAGCAACTTAGAAATGAAAAGTTTTATTTAGGGTTTATAATTTCATAATTTATAATATGTTTATTATTTATTTAGAGATTATAATTCCTATAATGGAGAGATGTTAGACAGGAACGCAAGCAGGGACTTGAAAAAAAAAAAAAACAGAAAAGTCACATTTTCTGGCTCCTCCTACTTTCAGCAGCTTCTTGCTTGATGGTCTATGCAATCAAAAACTTATTTTGATAGGTACCATTTGCTTTAAGCTGTGCTGGAACTTGCAGTCTACAATGATTAGGCAAAATCTCAGGCCCAGACAAACATCTTACTTAACATCCCAGTGACCTATGATAAGCTCACAGAGTATGGGGACTATGTCCATCCTGTGCACTAGGCACAAGTTGGCTTGAATGCCTATTTTCAATAGGTCTCAGACCTGGCCCTCAAGGCCTCTCAAGGGGCTCAGTTCAGCCTACAAGCACTGGGCATCTCTGCAAAAGAACACACCCCTGCCTCTGGTGAGATTGAGAGATCCTATCTTCCTCCAATGGCATTTTCAATTTCTCTTTTATATCTCATCACAAGCAAAGATAGTTAGTGGTTGCATTTTTTACTTCTTATTTCATGGTACCAGATTTCACCATATAAAGCTAAAAGCATATTTTCTGATATTTCCATATTTATGAAGATTTGTTATTTTCTAAAACTGTAATTTATCTAATGATTAACCATCAAAATTATAGACTTCAAAGATGACATATTTTGTTATAAAGTAATAATTAAACTTCTAGAATACTGAAAATAAATACCTAAACTACTGCATATTCCTACTGAAAATTCATTTATGCTACACTTGATTGTAAAAATCTTTCAGAAATTATATTTAATTAATAATTACATTCATGGACAATTAAGTTTGTCCTTAATTATTGTCATAAAGATGGACAGATGCTAAATTCTCATCTGTATATTATTGTACATTTAATTACAAATTCATGATGATGTTTGATACTGGACAATGCTTAGAAGATAATGACCATAAGTAGAAAATAATGTAATATGTTTTATAGAATAAAAATGTAGTTTGCCACACGCATTAGAGCTTACATGCTAATTTTTGCATAGAAAATTATTTGTTTATTTTTTTAATTTAATATAGATTTTTTCATTCTATATATACAGCTTATGATTTTCCCTTCTGAGATCTTGCCTACCCACTCTTACACAAATCAATACCTTTTCTGTCTCCTGTAAAAAAACAAATAATCACTTAAAGAATAATAATGAGTCCTCC